>NC_134488.1:108663069-108846225 GCF_040206685.1 Ascaphus truei | reverse complement strand
AGGACGCCAATGCACATGCGCTACAGGGAGAGCGGCACTTCACAATACAAACAAGTTTGTATTTGAAGCGCGACGCTGGGAGGAGGAAGCGCAGAAGCTAGCACATTCCACTATGGACGCGGCCTAAGTTCTTTCAAAACGAAATCCGGCTCACATTTTATCCTCGTCTATAACTGTTACATACGCCTATAACATATAGTATCTCTTACTGTGCATGCAATGTCTTGTACAGGCAGTCCTCGTTTTACAACGCTTCGCTTTACAACGAATGGCTTATCCAACGCTATGCAATGCATACCTATATTCATTTTTACAACGCCAAAATGGCTTATCCAATGCTCTTACGACGCTTTGCAACGTTGTGTATGTGTATGTGTGTGTATATATATATATATTAATATATATATATATATATATATATACATACACACATACACATACACAACGTTGCAAAGCGTAGTATATGCAACGTTGTGTATGTGTATGTGTGTATATATATATATATACACATACACATACACAACGTTGCAAAGCGTCGTAAGAGCGTATATATATATACTGTATATATATAATATTATACTATATAATATTATATTATACTATATAATATATTATTTATTATGTTATAAT
The DNA here is from genome assembly GCF_040206685.1 of Ascaphus truei. Taxonomy (NCBI): domain Eukaryota; kingdom Metazoa; phylum Chordata; class Amphibia; order Anura; family Ascaphidae; genus Ascaphus; species Ascaphus truei. The sequence goes on along the minus strand of NC_134488.1, from coordinate 108,845,595 downwards.
ATATATATATATATATATATATATATAATACAGTATATACACTATATAATTTATGTGTGTGCTGCATATCTTATTGCCTGCATAAAATATTTAGTGTATTTTAGTGTTAAAAATGCCTTCAGGAACAGAACCTTTCATTTAAACAGTGTTCCTATGGGAAAACGTGTTTCGCTTTACAACGTTTCGCTTTACAACGCCATTTTGAGTAGCGCATTGTGTCGGATAACCGAGGACTGCCTGTATATAATGTATAACCCTGTTCACTTAATGCAACTATGTATGTGTAACCATGTATCTGTCATCATTACTCTATGCCCGGGACATACTTGAAAACGAGAGGTAACTCTCCATGTATTACTTCCTGGTAAAACATTTTATAAATAAAATAAATAAATATGTCTCACCAATTTGGAATCTGTCTCACTGATTTTTAACGCCAGTACTCTAACCTGCGGTGGAGTCTGACCGCAAAGGAAAAAAACAGCGCTCCTCCATCATAATTTTTTTGGTCTAAACCAGGGGGTTCAACTCCAGTCCTCAAGCCCCCCCAAATAGGTCATGTTTTCAGGATATCCCAACTTCAGCACAGGTGGCTCAATCAATATATATATATATTGTGTCACCTGGGCTGACGCTGGGATATCCTGAAAACCTGACCTGCTTGGGAAAGGGGGGGTGGTGGGTGGGCTTGAGGACTGGAGTTGAGCACCCCTGGTCTAAAGTTCTCAATTAAGTTGGAAAATTTCACGAGTTCGCACAGGAAATTCGCCAGACGCTGAAAGTCAATTTGCAGGTCACATGACCTAAATTAAGGTCACATGACTGTTTCTATACCCTGGTTTCCTCAACTCAACAGCAATAACAGAAAATGCAGACAGCCACTAAAGAATAGGCAGCAGAACAGCAAATGTTATTAAAACGGGCGTTTAACAATTCAATCCCCCGCAGCACCGAAGGATGGTCCCCAAGGGAGGCAAATCATTGATTCAGTGTTTGATATCGTATGTTTCTCTATTAGCCAGTTAGTAATGAGTGCTGCGCTATAGAGCATGCGGTGCTGCACATTTACAGTCCCATACAGCTTACAATATATGTTTGGTACAGCGTGGAAAGGGAGCATCAACCGGGCACTCTTAGTGAATATTATTCTGGGGTATGAATGAACCCAGCTAGCTTCAACTCAGCCCTCTTTCCAACGCACAACAAGTCCTGTATATTTTCTTCACTTTATTTAGGAAACCAGCAATAAAAACAGGCACTTGTAGATGAGATGTTTGTGTTGGGAAAGTGTATCTCTGTGGATGCTTTGTAGTAAGGGCAGGTGAAAAGGATAAGGCCTTGCCAGTAGAGAGGTAACAGAACGTACTCACTCAGCCAATGTTGAAGGTAAAAGGAACTGTGAGGGAATTCTGGGTAGTAGGAATAGTCTTGGGACAGATTATCTGGAAACAAACAAGAGGGGAGAACAGCCCATTCTGAGAAGAATCTCAGAGGTTGCTGTAGCAACTCACTGGATACCTGCTCACAGGCAGAAGGGGCAACATATTGATACATCACACAGGCACGTGTGTGTATGTGGAACAAATGCCTGCAGCTGAACTTAAGGAGCTGACAAGCAGAAGGGGTGTCAGGCAGAAATGTGATTCTTGTTCCATGATAAATATATAATAACGGTTGTATTAATCAAATCAATTGGTGTATATAAATGTAATAGGAAAAATAGTGTATATACAATAAAGTTAGTGTATGGGGGGGGGGGAGGAATGCTGCTACAACCCATGTGAACCAATCCTAAAGTTCCGAAGAACGTGCATTGTAGAGATAGGGGAGTGCAGTGAAGCAACCACTCAAAGTGTAAGATACTTAAACTGGAACAAGATTGCTGTGCGAAGTGGGAGCCAACCGGTCCTCCACAGCCCTGCTGCAATCAGATGTGGCGGTTTCACCGGCATCGTCTGCTTGGAACACCACATCTTCAAACAAGTAGGGAGAAGAAAAAGAAACCGATTGTGCAGATGTTTTCCAGGCGTGTACGGGTGAAGAAAAACAGTAGTGAGCGTACTCACGTTCTCCAAAGGTTTTACAGCATTTGTGGAAGAACCACGCAAGATCTTGTAGTTGAAGGCAAACAAATCTTCCGCTCAGCCGACGAAGACGGCGTCCGTAGGCCACCCACGCTGTCCTCCTTTCTTGCGATGTTTCCACCCAGGTGAGTGATCCTTGAGTGAGTGATGCTCATCAGTTGCTGTGTAGCGACTTGATACAACAGACGCGTTTCGCAATCACTGCTTCGTCAGGGGTCTATATGTTTGATGTTTGAGTCACTGTGAGATAAAGTGACTTGCCCAAAGTCACATGCAAAGCTGCCAGGTTTTTGGAAAGCTCAGCGGAGACAGGGTAACATGAACCAGTAACATATTGGAGATAGAGTACGGGGCTGCCCATGAAATTTACAATCCGCAGTTGTTGTTTGCCTGTTTGAGGGACAGGCCCTCTCCTGTTTAAACCGGTTCCACTGGCAGCTTTATTTACATTTAGGAATATGCAATGATGCACACGGACGCACACATGCTTATATCATGTTAAGTACAACTCCAGACATTTTACACCTGTGCTTTTTTGCTTCTACCGCCCCCTCATAAACGAAAGAGAGGAAATGCAGTGAGGTGACGAAGGGACAAGCAAGTTAATAAAGGAAGGACGGGCAAAAACTGCTGAAGATGTTTCCAATAGTTCTGCAGTCATTGAATATTGAGTAGTTCAGTGATTTTGAGCCAAGCCCTTGAAAACTGCAAGAACGGTTATTCAGCACTTTACTCTCCTGCTGTACACCTCTCCTCCCCCCAGAAAAATAACCAGGGGTCAAAGCAGAGATACATCTTTTTACCCAAGGACAACTAGCAGTCAAGTATTCCAGGTTCGAAATCATCTGCCAAGATCTGATTCAAACTGCAAAGCCTGCAATGTATTCAACTGCTTATAGCAAATGAAGCCATTTCCTACAATCATTGTGTAACCCTAGTTCTGTAGCTTGTGTGACTTAATATCTCTCGGGCTGCATTAACTTGACCAGGGAGGCTGCGAGGGAGCTCCCCCTCCCCTCGTTACCAAATACCCACATAAACACATACAAGTAACTACAGACTCGGTCTGGAGGTATAAAAGGCTGTGGCTTTGTTTATTAAATAACTTGAGTAACCAGTCCCTGCCAGTGCTCGCTTAATAGGTGAAGGGTCAGACGGTCCTTGAACCGCTGACCCTGTAAATCCTGTAGCCGGGCCCACATGACCCGGCCGTTGTCGCGAGTGGGCTCCCAGAAGTCACGTCCAGATGACCCCGCTAACTCGCCGCACCCCTGGGCTTTATCAGCTCCGAGCCCTGTCTGGCAAGGAAAAGCACTTACCTCCCAACTGCTGCCGCGACAGAGGCAACCTGGTCAGACTGACCCCTCCTTATGGAGCTTCAGTCCTTTTCATTTCTTTTGCGAAAGTACTTCGACTTCACACTGTAAAATAACAATGATACAAGTTAACAATAGTCACAGATTCTGTCAAGATATAGTTCTGTCTCTATGCTACATACACACTCCAGGTGACTTCCATGTAATGAATATGAGCAGTTGTTTAATTTAACCAATGTTATGTAAGGACAGGACGCTGGACCTGGCAGGCAGGCAGTCCATTTACCTGTGATTGTGCTAAATTAGACCCTATCGCATAGAGACTCCCATTGACGTCATTGGGAGTGCTGGTGCAAGAGTGCCATGATGGGCATTATCTCAATAGAATAAATAGCCCCCTTAGAATCATTAGGCTTTCGGTACTGGTTGGGGTAAAAACTGCTTCCTGCAGAGCAAGAATAACTAGCTAACTCAGACTACCAAGACTAAAACAACATCGATTGCTTGCTCTGTACTACAATAATCCACCACAGTGTGGCTGTACAGTACAAGCCTCTTAATTCAGCAGGCTAAATGTTTAGGGCAATCTCAGTAAAGGGAGTAAGCTATAAAACAATGTGTTTGCCTAGAACAAGGGGCGTGCCACTCCAGTCCTTAAGAGCCACCAACAGGTCAGGTTTTCAGGATATCCCTGCTTAAGCACGGGTGGCTCAATCAGTGGCTCTGTCGAAGACTGAGCCACTGATTGAGCCACCTATACTGAAGCAGGGATATTCCTAATACCTGATCTGTTGGTGGCCCTTAAGGACAGGAGTTGCCCACCCCTGGCCTAGAACCTTGATATCTACATTTTAGCAAAGCGTAGTCTTAGGCTACGGCCCCGCTGTCTGTGCTGCACACACGCCTGCGCGGCTGGCGGCGCGTGCAGCTCTGATCCCAGGTCTGCAGTGAGCTGCAGGGGGAAAGACAGGAAGGGCCGGACGGAGGCGTGGCGGGGGGAGCAGCCATGATGTCACCCGGCAGGTTTGCCCTCATTGGCTGATCCGCTGGTGGGCGTGGCCACCACGCTCGTTGCCAGTATTGAGCACAATTTTCCTGTCTTCAGGAAAGACTGGCTGCGCATGCGTGGCAGCCACCGCTTGTGCTGGGCCCGGCCCCATTGAGGGGCGGCTCTTGTCCCCGCAGCGCTTGCCATAGCGGGGGCGGCTGCAGCAGGCAGCGGGGACCTGGCCTTAAAGGTGCTGGAAATACAAACAGCACGAAACACAGATATTTTTAAAGATGTATTTTAACTGCAGAGCACCCCTCATGTTATTGATTTTCTTTTAAAAGTATGTGTGTGTGAGCTGTTTGCTTTTTATTTTCATCTCAATGTTGTGTCTGGCCGTTCATATACACTGGGCACCAGTTTTTGAAACGTTGTTTTTTTTACATTAGGTGTGACATTGGTTTCATTTCGTTTTATAGATGGGAACAGGTCTGAAAGACCATTAGTTGTGTTGTGTGTTTTACAGTATGTTCTGTCCCAGGCTCACTGGGGCTAATGAGTTGAAACAAGCAGCATAACTGCCAATGGAGTCTGCAAACCATTAACCACATTCAGAGAGGAGTTTCATGGGTAACCCGACTCCTACACTGCCTGTTGGCTTTATATAGAGAGCAACTGATCCTTATAGCTCTCTACAATAAATAGGCAGGCCAAAAAGACACCAGGAAATGTGGCAAATCGGCAGAAAAGATTAAGGCCAATATTTAGTAAGTGTGTTATACCACTAGGCTCCTCATAGGCCATTTACTTGGATGCCTCTTCCTTCTTAGCAATGCTTAGTCAACGTGGCACTAAGTCCCCTATTCAATGCAATAAGAAGTGGGGTCATTCAAATAGATAAATGTTGATACACGTTTGTTATCTGTGTGTAACAGACAGATGATACATCTGCAACCAAGTCTGCTTCACTGGGCCCTCAGGGAACATTTACCCAATCATCTTCACCCCATTCAAATGCAGAATCTCCTTCACTTCCTGTACTTTCACCGTGACAGCTCCTCATACACATGCTACCTGCTGAAATTCCAGTAATACCCCAGTCTCCGCTACACTGAACAATGTGGGCACCAAGATCTAAGTCCATTTCCTATAGTGATGATCAAGGACAGCTAAGATGGTTATATTCACCATATCTGAGATGGGTAGTAGTAGGGAGATGGGATATACAACAATACAGTTGTGTGTGTGTGTGTATATATATATATATATATATATATATATGTATGTATATATGTATATATGTATATATATATATATGTATGTGTGTGTGTGTGTGTGTGTGTGTATATATATGTATATATACAGGTATGTATATATATATGTATAAAGCAGAAAATAGCCGTGTTAGTCCAGTTGCGATAGTGCAGAATAAATGAGTTCTTCAGTATTCGGTGATACCTTTTTTATTGGACTAACAATTTATGTCATAGGACAAGCTTTCGAGAGTTATCCTCTCTTCTTCAGGTCAAGCAATACTGATATACAGTATTGAACAGTTCAATGGCTAAAACAGTGTGGAGAAAAAAAAAAAAAACAACAGATGTTTACTGTAGATAAGGTAGGGTGTTAAGTGTTTGAAGCCAGGGGCCAGTGTCAAAGAAAGGTGGGGAGAGGGAGGGATACTGGGGGGGAGAGAAAGTGTGGATAAGAATAGAGGCAAGCAGGATAATTACAAGCAATTTTGATAGGGTGTGAGAAAACCCATGTCTGCATTAAGTCCTTTGGTTTTGGTGTCAAAGAGTCTTATCATTCTGAGTTCAAATGTTTTCCATTCTTGGGTGCTTTTAAACATTCCATTGAGGATTTTGATTTTTAGATCATTTATGGAATGATCTGGTTGTGAGAAGTGATGTCCCACAGGTGAGCAGTATCTTCCTTCTTCGTGATGGAGTATAGAGTGTCTGTGCATATTCATTCTTCCTTGTAGTTTTTGGCTGGTTTCCCAAATGTAGCTACCTTGGTCACATTTGTTGCACTGAATCATATACACTAAATTCCTGGATGTGCAGCTGTATGAACCTTTAACATTGAATGTTCTATGGTTGTGACTGGCTGTGGGAGCCTGGCAAATATGTTTGCAGAGTTTGCAGCGTTTGTTGCTGCACGGTTTTGTGCCATTATCCATGTCTTTAAAATCGTTGTGAAGTTTTCTGCTGACTAATTTCTGTTTGAGGTTTGGTGGTTGCCGGAATGCAAGAATTTATTTATTTATTTATAAAATATTTTACCAGGAAATAATACATTGAGAGTTACCTCTCGTTTTCAAGTATGTCCTGGGCACAGAGTAAAACAAATAGTACATGGTTACAAGTACAGTTACATAAATGAACAGGGTATACATTATATACAAGACATTGTGTGCACAGTTAAAGAAAGTATATATTATGGGCGTATGAAACAGTTACAGACCAGGTTAAAATGTGAGACAGCCTTAGATTTGAAGGAACTTAAACTGGTGGTGGATGTGAGAGTCTCTGGTAGGTTGTTCCAGTTTTGGGGTGCACGGAAGGAGAAGGAGGATACTTTGTTGAGCCTTGGGACCATGAATAGTCTTTTGGAGTCTGATCTCAGGTGATAAGTGCTGCAAGTGGTAGGGGTGAGGAGCTTGTTCGGGTAGCTGGGTAGCTTGCCCATGAAGAATTTAAAGGCAAGACAGGAAAGGTGAATGGGAGGTTTGGGAAAGATTTCTTTTAATGTCGCATCCTCTGTCAGCATGGGTTGCAGATCTTTGATTATTTTTCATATACCCTCTAGGGTAGGGTTGTATGTGGTCACTAGTGGTATGCGTGTGGTAGGTTCTTTCTGTCTGTATTGTAGCAGATGTTCTCGTGGGCTTTTATTGCAGATGTAATAGTTTTAGCAATGGTCTTTGGTTTTTATCCCTTCTGTCTGAACGATTCGGTCAGGGTTGTGAGATGCCTGTTTCTGTCTTCAGTGTCACAGCATATGCGGTGGTATCTTATAGCCTGGCTGTGTATGATACCTTGTTTGGTATGAGTGGGATGGAAGCTGGAGTTGTGGAGGTAACTGCATCTGTCTGTAGGTTTCTTGTATACAGATGTGTGTGGTTTGCCATCTTTCAGTGTTACTGTAGTATTTAGAAAGTTTACTAGGTTTGCCGAATAATCCATTTTGAGTTTAATTGGTGGATGGAATGAGTTCAGGGACTCGTGGAATTGTTTTAGGTTTTCTTTACCCTCTGTCCATATTATAAACAGGTCATCAATGTATCTGTAGTATTTGTAGGGTTTGTGGAAGCATGTAGTTAGGAATCTTTGTTCAAGATTTGCCATGAAAAGATTGGCATATTGCGGTGTCATCTTGGTACCCATTGCAGTCCCCATTAGTTGTAGGTACATTTCCTTGTTGAAGCTGAAGTAGTTGTGTGTGAGGATGTATTCTATCAGTTTGGTAATTACATCAGCGCTGTATTTCTGATCCAGGGGAGATGTTGTAAGGAAATGCAGGCATGCCTCAATACCAAGGAAATGGAAACAAAAAGAAAACAGCGCACAACGCCAAATAGTGAAGCAAGTAAAAAATGTATTACAATAATATTGGGGTATAAAATCTGCGTACATCAAATAAGGAATACATAAGCATTTAGTGTATATAACACTTGTTACCACTCCAGGATTGTAGACAGGGGAATCAGCTTTATCTGCAGGAGCCTCTGTGGTGGTTGTGGGGCACAGGATCCCTCATACACTCTTTGTCCAGCTGGAAGCTGCTTTCAGGGGAGTTCCTTAGCAGCAGTCTGGCTCAACTGCAGGTTCAAGCACTCACTGAAACAAAGTCTCAGGCGGCAGTATGCCTCTTCCAGGGGTTTTTCTTCTTTTCTTACAATCCTCCGTTTGCAGCAGTGACAGGGCAGTTCAGAGCCGATGGAGAGGCTCAGCAGACACTTCCGCAATTGCATGCACCTGCACGGCGTGCCACGATGTCGCTCCGTCACGTGATGTAGCGGGGTGACGTCACAGCTCCCGTGGCAATAAGGAGGGAGCAGAAGAAAGTCCTTCAGAGTCTCTACAGCGGCGCAATAACCGCTTCAATCAGCAAAAAAACCCCAAATGGTATTGAATACAATGCAGATACAGGGGATAATAAAAAACAATAAATTGGCATAAACTAAATACATCCAACGCGTTTCGTACATCTAAGTACTTCTTCCCTGAAGAAGTACTTAGATGTACGAAACGCGTTGGATGTATTTAGTTTATGCCAATTTATTGTTTTTTATTATCCCCTGTATCTGCATTGTATTCAATACCATTTGGGTTTTTTTTGCTGATTGAAGCGGTTATTGCGCCGCTGTAGAGACTCTGAAGGACTTTCTTCTGCTCCCTCCTTATTGCCACGGGAGCTGTGACGTCACCCCGCTACATCACGTGACGGAGCGACATCGTGGCACGCCGTGCAGGTGCATGCAATTGCGGAAGTGTCTGCTGAGCCTCTCCATCGGCTCTGAACTGCCCTGTCACTGCTGCAAACGGAGGATTGTAAGAAAAGAAGAAAAACCCCTGGAAGAGGCATACTGCCGCCTGAGACTTTGTTTCAGTGAGTGCTTGAACCTGCAGTTGAGCCAGACTGCTGCTAAGGAACTCCCCTGAAAGCAGCTTCCAGCTGGACAAAGAGTGTATGAGGGATCCTGTGCCCCACAACCACCACAGAGGCTCCTGCAGATAAAGCTGATTCCCCTGTCTACAATCCTGGAGTGGTAACAAGTGTTATATACACTAAATGCTTATGTATTCCTTATTTGATGTACGCAGATTTTATACCCCAATATTATTGTAATACATTTTTTACTTGCTTCACTATTTGGCGTTGTGCGCTGTTTTCTTTTTGTTTCCATTTCCTAGAGTGTGTGGGGTGCTGAGCCACCCCCAATGTTTATAGCAGCAGACGCCCTTATCAACCACACGGTTATGATTTAATTTATTATATAATCACTTATTCACTTGGTATTGTGGTTTATATAGTCTATATATGGTTTAGTCACTGCACTTTAATTAGTTATAAGTAGGAGTTAGATAGTAGCGCACAGTTTATTTTTGTTTGTTCATGCCTCAATACCATCCTTGTGGGGGATGTTGCTGTAAAGGGATTCTACATCCATGGTAACTAGCAGTGTGTTGGATGGTAGTTGGTTGATGTTGTTAAGATTATTGAGAAAATCTGTGGTATCTTGTATGAAGCTGTTAGTGCTTCTGACTAAAGGTTTGAGGATATTCTCCACTAAGCCTGATATTTGTTCCGTGAGTGTATCCATACCTGTTATAATTGGTCTGCCGGGGTTTCCTGGTTTGTGGATTTTGGGAAGCATGTAGAAGATCCCAACTCCTGGGTTGTCAGGTATTAGTTGCTTCAATTGTGGTTGCAGGTGGTTAGGGAATGTTTGAATGAGATTAATGAGTTGCTTTGTATATTCCTGGGTTGGATCATGCGTGAGTTTCTTGTAGTAGGTGTTGTCTGTGAGTTGTCTATTGCCTTCTTCTATGTATTCATTTGTGTTCATAAGCACCACTGGGCCTCCTTTATCTGCTGGTTTGATGGTGATGTTGTGGTTGTTTCACAGTTCCTTGATAGCAGATCTCTCCATGGGGGATAGGTTGTACATAGTTTTTTTCTGCTGTGTTGATGCTAGTAAGGAAACTTGTGATCTTAAGCTCTGTATGTAGCTGTCAAGTATGATGTTGCGTCCTGTTGGTGGTGTGAAGTACATGTTCTTCTTCTTCTTCTTCTTGTTCTCTGTCATTATGGGGGTGCTCTCTTTTTTGTGGAAGTATTCTTTCAGTCGTTGTCTCCTGAAGAATTCTTCTAGGTCTGAGAATAATTGGATTTGATCCAGTTTGGTGGTGGGACAGAATGTTAGTCCCTTGGAGAGAACAGAGATCTAAGGTTTAGAGAGTTTATAATCAGACAGGTTTATAACTCCCTGGCAGGCTTTGTACTCTTCTGGGTTGAGGTTGTGTATCTGTCTTGAAGAATCAGTTCTGGTTTCTAGTTCTATGTTGTGTCCATGGTCTGCAGTCATACTGAGAGAGACGTTGTAGTTTCTTCTGTTTCTTCTTGATTAAGTTCCACTGCAGTCTCTTGTTCAGAGTTTGCATATCTTTTTCCAGTTTGTTGGTATTTGCACTGCTTTGCAATTGCAGGGTTTGGAGTATTGTGCATTTTTGCCGTTCTAATTCCTGTTTTTTTCCATATAGTTGATGGATCAGTTTGTTTCTCAGTTTCTCACTGAGGCGTTTGCATTGTTCTTCAGCGAAATGGGAATTGTGTGTTGTTGCAAGTCACTTTGTTGTTGCAAGACACTTTCTCTCCCCCCAGTATCCCTCCCCCTCCCCACCTTTCTTTGACACTGGTCCCTGGCTTCAAACACTTAACACCCTACCTTATCTACAGTAAATATCTGTTGTTTTTTTTTTTTCCTCTCTCCACACTGTTTTAGCCATTGAACCCTTTGTATATCAGTATTGCCTGACCTGAAGAAGAGAGGATAACTCTCGAAAGCTTGTCCTATGACATAAATTGTTAGTCCAATAAAAAAGAAGAACATATATATATGTGTATATATATATATGTAATCAAAAAATAAATAGATGATACCGTTCTGTGGCTAACGAAATGCTTTTATTTGTGCGAGCTTTCGAGATACACTGATCTCTTCTTCCGGCGATGTTACAATGAATGAAGCAAGGATTACTTAAAAACAGTGTCTCTTGGAATGTTATCTGTGCTGTTCCTTCCCCCGGTGTGGATGTGTTTTATGGCTAGAGGTGTCAAAGGGTAACTGAAGGCAAGTGAAGAAAGAGTGTGTATGTGTATCAGTGTGAATAAAAATGAATGGAGAGCCCACAGTATAAACAGTGCTCTACACAAGGTGTGTGTGGAGTGAGAGGGATATAAATGGTGTGGGTGGGTGTGGAAATGTGAGAGTTTGTAGCACAACTAAAAGTGTGTGTGGATACTATGTGGTCCCTATTGGTGTATACTCAAAGGTAATCTTAAAACCCCGAAAGAGAGACGGTTGCATGAATACAAATTTATGCAACTGTTCGGGACACTTAGCAGTGGCCTAAACAGAGATCGAAATTTTATGAGTCATTACTGACACTAGCGAACTCTCTTCCCATGAGCGCTTAAGGCCATGTCTGTACATACTGTGCTATATGTATGCACACACAGCTGTCTCTCACACATACTAATACTCCTTATTTTTCCATCCCTATACACCAATAGGGACCACATAGTATCCACACACACTTTTAGTTGTGCTACAAACTCTCACATTTCCACATCCACCCACACCATTTATATCCCTCTCACTCCACACACACCTTGCGTAGAGCACTGTTTATACTGTGGGCTCTCCATTCATTTTTATTCACACTGATACACATACACACTCTTTCTTCACTTGCCTTCAGTTACCCTTTGACACCTCTAGCCATAAAACACATCCACACCGGGGGAAGGAACAGCACAGATAACATTCCAAGAGACACTGTTTTTAAGTAATCCTTGCTTCATTCATTGTAACATCGCCGGAAGAAGAGATCAGTGTATCTCGAAAGCGCGCACAAATAAAAGCATTTCGTTAGCCACAGAACGGTATCATCTATTTATTTTTTGATTATTGAAGCTCGGCTAACACGGTACTGATACCTCTACATATATATATATATATATATATATATATATATATATATATATATATGTATATATATATATATATATATATATATATATATATATATATATATATATATATATATATATATAAACAGGTTCATTACCTTATTTTGCTATCCCCAAGTTCCTTTTTTTGTTATACAGTATGTTGTAGTTCAATAAAGACTTCAGAAGCTAAAAAGTAGGACTCTAGGTGCATAGAAAGGGTATGAGTTTAGGGGGGCGAGCTGCACCCTTCCCCCCTTGATGCACGGGCTTGCAAAGTATTTCTGGCTCACAAGCAGTGAAATAAATGAAGGGAACGGTCTCCAATATACAGATTCCCCTGCTGTCAGTGAGCGCTGAATGAGAAGGAATATTATATCCAGCAAACAGCCGCAGATCACTGAAGTGGAAAGGTTTTATGGCTGTACAAGTTGTTGTATTTCCTGGAAGGTGTTGGAAATGAGATTCTCATCTGTTGTTATGTTTACCTCGGCTATTTTCATGTGTGAGTGAGCTACTCCTCATTTGGTTTATGGGCATCTGTGCCATTATGTGCATGTGTGTATTGCCAAATAGGTTCCCATTCTGTGCATGTAGTCTGGGTGTGTGTGTGTGTGTGTGTGTGTTTGTGTGTATAACTGTCACTTGTTAAAGTCCCATTAAATAGTAGTGGTACTTCAGTTAAAATGGCAAAACTGAATTAATTGCATACATTGGAATAAGCAATGTACTCCTGTTCATTGAATGTTTCTCATGTAATAGCATTTAGGGCCTCATGCAGAGAGCAGCGCTATTTAGAATTGGAGAGGGGGAAATTTTTAGCTTTTTTGGAGAGTTTTTTTCTCCATATGCAGAAAGGGCAGAAAACTGCATTTACAATCCTTTCTGCATATGGAGAGTTTCAACCAGCGCTATGAGCGCTGTTGAAACTACTGGGGAAAAAATCGCGTTTTTTTTTTTTCTCCCCTCCACCGGCCGCCGAGCGCCAGCTGCTTGGTGGAGAGGAAAAATGTAGAAAATCGCGCCATTTTTTGGGCGCGAACAGCCACTAGATGGCGATCGCGGCTCTCTGCATACGGCAGAAAAAAAAACTGGAGAGATTAGAAACTCTCCAGCCGCGCGGCGAATTTCAAGCAACAAAAAAAAAAAATGGCGCTTTTTTTTAAACTTGCATTTTCCGGCGTTTTAAAGCTCCATTTTCGCCGGAAAATGGCGAGATTCCTTTTTGCGCTGCTCTCTGCATGAGGCCCTTAATTGCAATACCTATTTGTTACTAAATATATATATATATATATATATATATATATATATATATATTTGTAGAGATTTAAAACCTGGTACACAATGTTGCAAAGCTTTTTGGACCTCTTTGATGCCTTGGTTTTGAGCTTGGTGATATACCTGTACAGTCTCTGCTCATTGCCTCCCTAAATCCCTCTCATGGCTTCCTATCAATTTTTGGGTCACTTACAAAGTTCTCCTCCTTACCTTCACGGCTCTCCACTCATCTGCTCCTTCCTGCATATCAGCTTTGATCTCTTGTTATGTCTCTGCTCGTCTCCTGCGCTCTATCCATAACGGTCTCCTCTCCACGCCTTTCACCTCTAGTGCTCTCTCTCTCACTTAGTACCCTTTTCCCTCTCTGACCCTTACCCGTGGAAATCCCTCGGCATACACAGAGCACCCTCTCTCCCCACCTTTAAGACAAACCTTAAAAAACATGGCACACCTCTTAAATGAAGCATTTCAATAGCCTGGACTCATGGATACTGTCCCACACCCACAGTCCCTCCTACCAACCACCCTGGCCAAGCATTGTCATCTACTGCACTTATTCCCTCGTCTGCTGTCTCTCTAAGTCTCCCAACATACCACTTAGATTGTAAATTCTCCTGGGCAGGGATTTTCTTTCCTATTGTTTGACTTTGTGGCACTTATTGTATTATAATTCCCTGTACTGTATTGTCTCTTTTGTAAAGCACTGAGTACACTGTGGGCGCTACATAAATAAAGATGTACATACATATATACATACATACTGAAGGGCAATCTGGTTATAGGAAAAGAGTGTCGGTGCTCCAGGTAACCTAACCTTAGTCTGCTGTTTTACCCTTTCTCTGCCACACCGATCCTTGCAATTGAATAAAGGGTGTTTACCATCATACATGAAACTGCGGATTAACAATAGGAAAGTGTAAGGACACACTTTGTTTCTGCCTCTGGCATAATCATCTCTAGGCTTCTGTGTGTCTGGTGCAGTGGATCAGGCTGGGGAGTTACTGCAGATTTATTAATCTGCCACCTTAGCTGTGCTGAAACTGCACTTCTAATGTGTGTGAGAGAGAGAGGGGTAGCGAGAGAGAGGGGGGGGGGGGGTAGAGAGGGAGGGGGGGGTAGAGAGAGAGGGGGGGTAGAGAGAGAGGGGTGGGTTAGAGAGAGAGAGAGGGGGTTAGAGAGAGAGAGAGGGGGGGTAGGGAGAGAGAGAGGGGGGGTAGAGAGAGAGAGAGGGGGGGGGAGAGAGAAGAGAGATAGAAGGGTTGGAGAAAGAGAGAGGGGTTGGAGAGAGATAAAGGGGTTGAGAGATAGAGGGGTTGGAAAGAGAGGGGGGGTGGAGAGAGAGAGATAGAGGGGTTGGAGAGAGAGGGGGGTGGAGAGAGAGAGGGGGGTGGAGAGAGAGAGGGGGGTGGAGAGAGAGAGGGGGGTGGAGAGAGAGGGGTGGTGGAGAGAGGGGGTGGAGAGAGAAAGGGGTGGTGGAGAGATAGGGGTGGTGGAGAAAGAGAGGGGGGTGGAGAGAGAGAGGGGGTGAAGAGAGAGTGTGAAGAGAGAGAGGGGGATAGAGGGGAGATAGAGGGGGGGAGAAAGAGAGATAGGGGGAGAAAGAGAGGTGGAGAGAGAGATAAAGGATGGGAGAGAGAGAGCGATAAAGGATGGGAGAGAATGGGGGGGGAGAGAAGGGATGGGAGGGATGGGATAGAGAGAGAGATTGAGATAGACAATAAAAAAAGTGAAATAGAGAGTCGTAGAGCGAGGAAATGTTATTAGAAATATCATATGAAAAAGCCGGCTTTGTACTTTACAAGCAGAGCCATGGAGATACTGCAGTAAAGGCAAAGAAAGGGAAGGATTGAACATGAAAAATGCATAGAAAGAAAAGAAAGATAGAAAACCTGGCATACAGTGAGAGAGGGAGAGATAAGGAAAAAGGAAAACAGGGACACCGAAAGTGTGGGGGAAAAGGAGAAAAGTTGTACTGTAGTGTAGTGAAAACAAATAGGTACAGAAGACGAATGAATGGAGGAGATACAGCGCATGTACACAATGCAATAAGCATATTGCTTCTGTGAGTTGTTCCTCTCATGAACAATGCAGCAGTGCCATATTTCACTGCGTCTACAAAAAACGCCACCTCTTAACTTCTCTCTGCGGGGCTCGATACGAGTTCCTGCACAGCACCTTTCTGCTGAGACTGCAAATGAATCACCTTGTGCAATTGGATCCAACAGCAGATTCCTTGGCTATTGCTCTGTCACCACTTTCCCAATTTCACAGTGTGACGGCTGCCAATATCAGGTGAAAGTGTCCGCCAGCCTAGTCCTGCAGTGTACTGATCTGGATCGCGTCATTCCCTAGGGATCTGACCCCTGACAGGGCCACAATCTGATCAAAATATTATAGAAGACTAGATTAGCAAATTACATACCGATTCCCTTCCTTTGCAAAGGAAATCTCGCCACTTAAAAAAAATGTAACCCCTTCACTGCCGGAGAAGCCAGCAATGTGTTTATGGGGAGTATTAATATACTCACACTGCAATGCTTAAGGTATTCCATTATTTTACATGGGTACTTTGTATATTTGGCTGCAACGAGGTTGCCTCGTTGTCAAATGACCCATAAGGATCGGAAATGCAATTATAGTATAATTTGTATAGTATTATTGGAACCAGATCAGAAGACGTTCTCAAGGAAAGATACTTGAATTAAAAGGGTGCACTTTATTGAAGGCGCAGTCCCATTCAGGTGACAAAAATAGCCGTTTTGAACAATTGGCCAATTAGCTTCTTTAGACAAATGCAACCATCCTTAAATCAGAAAATCACATTTTCGTTGTATCTGTGACAATTAAATGTTTCCATTAATAGAGCTGCTGCTGCTATAGTCGAGGTGAGTGACCCTGTCGCCAATCACCACAAGTGGCGAATTGGCCATGAAAGTGTCTGCGAATTTGAGTTTGCCAGCTCCCACAGTAAAATAATCTTTTTCCTGACGGCGTGTGCTGGTTTCCGCTTTGTGAATGAGCCATTGACGCAGCACAGCCATCAGTCATACATTGAGAGGTATCTCTGAATGTATTACTTCCTGGTAAAACATTTTTATAAATAAAATAAATAATGCTCCCCTCTGCCTTCAGTTGGAGTCTAGACCCGGCCTTGAACTGTTATTTTTTCTGGGAGCTAAATATTTGTAGTGACGCAAGTAAACGAATAAGCATGGTGTGGCGATTTTCACTTCTCATTCGCCATGTGATTATGTGAAATATACATTAGGGGACTAAGAAAGAACAAGTGAGGAGAGGGGAGGCATGTGTCCTGCAAAGAGGAAGGAGTGGTGTGTGTGTGTGTGTGTGTGTGTGTGTGTGTGTGTGTGTGTGTGTGTGTGTGTGTGTGTGTGTGTGTGTGTGTGTGTGTGTGTGTGTGTGTGTGTGTGTGTGTGTGTGTGTTAAAGTAAGTGATGCCCCTGAGTTAAACAGCAGCTTTAGGAACGAGGCTCAGATGATAAAAGCCCTCTCTTTGCTTTGTTATTCCCACTACGTCATTTTTTTTCTCACTTTAAAGTTTACTTTATCTAGATATTTTATAGAAATCTTTGTATGTATGTTGCAAAAGCACCAACGTGTCATTGCAATCCGATCTGACATACTTTTAGCTTTGATGTTTTCCTGTGTCTGAGTGGGCCCGGTGCCTGCTCACATGCTGGGTTTGTGTAACAGTTAATGTGACATGGTGTTACTTGTTCTTCCCTCCCTGACCATGCTGTGTGCATCTTCTCAGTGGTGTGGGGCAGGGATGGGAATGGAATGAATGCACAGACCCTGTACTTACAGTCAGGCAGTAATACTGCTTCACCTGAAGGCATGAGCTGAATAACAATGCGGAACACTGCAGCAAATGATGGGTGCTCAGTTTCATTACTACTCCTCATACTACTGTATACTTTAGATCAGTGCAGTAGGAATGTGGAAGGGGGATGGAATGAAATGCCTCATACAGTGTTTTCTTCTATTTCATATTTAAATAGATTTATAGCAGAGAGGGGTGTATTTCTATTTTTGGGTCACTTATTGCACACAATGTTCACCTATTGCACATACACACAGAATTGGATATACATGAATGTACAAAGCACACACAGTTCTTTTATATATGTTCATTCAGAAGATAGACACAAATATTACTGCATACTGAGATGTATCCATCTCATGCTTATCCCCCTGTACCCTATGTTCCCACTTACCCTTCCTTATAGATTGTACGCTCCTTGGGGCAGGACCCTCCTTACCTGCTGTAACAATCTATGCGAATGTTTGATATTGTATCGTTTTCTTCTCCCCAACCCTATTGTACTGCGCTACGGAATATGTTGATGCATTATAAATAAATGATAATAACAATATGCAACGCATTACTCAAAATATCAAAATCCTTCCATAAAATGTTATGGGATTATTCCCATGCTGTAAAACAGCATATCATCCCATTGCACTCAGTGGCACAGGTTTAATCTATATACAGTATATACCAATGTATATAAGTACACACATTCAGTTAAGAAGACCAGGTGAATGAGATTTGGCATTTAGGAAACAAACAATGTAACCCCTCTTTTTCCTGGCCCCAGACTGTTACATGTTGCTGGGGTGAGGGCCTGAGTCCTCTATTCCAGGGTGGTCTGCTACACGTGGTGTTAGGTCAGCCAATGGGAGACTAACTGCAATGATGTTTCTAATATAACCGTTTTTATATAGCAAGTATGGATAAACCTTAGGTACCTTGTGACCCTTGGCAAAGGATCACTACATTCATATTATAACACGTCAACATAACATTCCCTTTAAACACTGCACGCGTGTATGTCAGAGTCTAAGGCTGCAGCCACCCAATCCTGGGTATCAAGGCCTTTGTCATGGTGCTGGCACACCATTGGAGCGCGTTAATGCAAATAAGTGTAGCAGGCCTGTACTTCGCAAATTGCTTTGGTGCCACTTTTAGCTGAAACCGTTGAGGTACCTCGGATGGTGCGCGCTCTTCCATACTGCTTTTAGTACGACAATCTGCTGGGTCTCCCTGCACGATCTGCTGTTCTCCCTCCAGTCAATGTCTGCTCTCTTTAGTGGGGCACAGACTGGGTCCCCGGGTCACACGCGATCAATCCTGAAGCCCTTCAGGCTCGTGCAGCTCTCCCTTTACAGCTCTGCCCCTGCGTGTCCTGCCAGGGACTCTTAGAGAGCTCCTTCCTTAGTCTCGCCTCTTCAGAGTCCAATCTAATTGGCTGAGGCCCTGTCCATCACAAGTCACATCTTCCTGAACTGGAAGTGATTCCGTGCTGCAGCACTTGCACTTACAAGGGGGTTACACTTACAAGGGGGTTACATTCCCACTCTGCTAAAGAAGTTGATGTCCCCATCGATCTTGTCAGGAACATCATCATATTAACATTCTAACCAAACAAATGCCTCCTCTCTAAGTACATAGTATCATTGGCACCTTGGAACTCATAAACTCCAGTTTTTACATACTGGAGCACTAGTGCACCACATGGATCCACACTTCCCAGGCCCACCCTTTCTAGTGTCATGAGGACCACCCATTTAGCTACACTAATCATGGGGATTTCTGTCGACACTCCGGGAGAATCATAGGTCAGACATGGGTGGATTGATCTCCCTTCTGGGGCATGGTGAGTACACCTATATGCCTGCTGTTTAGGGGGCATAAGGGATATAGGTAGCTTTTGCTCAGCTTGCCCTGCACTAGGGTGGTGCTCACAGTGGTCTACACCTAACCCATCTGCAGTTTCGTCTTTCTGTCCTATGGAATTCAAAATGGTGAATTCCTCTGCTTCTGGATCCACCTCAGGGATGGTATCTATCTCTACGTCTCTTGATCTGCCAGTCGCATTGGGGAAACCTTTTGCGAAGGATTTCTCTCATCAGAGTCCATAATCTCAGACAGGTGACCTAACATCCTTTTTTCACTTGAATCCTCATCCTCACCAGACTCATCATCACTTTCTGTCGTGTATGGTCTTTAGGGAATAGAGGCTGGACCCTGTCCTCTGTTTAACCGGTCACTCCTTCTAGGCCGGGTATCTACCTCTAGATCCTTTTCCCTTACAGGGCACCTTACAAGCTGACCTATCGGTAGTACGTGTTCCTGTGCAGGTTCGTTGCTGATCTACTGTAGTGACCACAGTAATTCTAACCCAAACCAGTGGCAGTCGCCAAAAAGACCCAGGTGCACCCAGGTACATGTTGGATACATAGAGAGAAAAAACTGTCTTGCGCTTCAGCTATGCAGTAAATGCACCGCACGGTGTCAATGTCGTCATGTGGGCTGGGTATGAGGAAGCTATGAACGACCCTAGAGGATTATCAAAACACTGACAGGGGGAGACGAACACTCACACTGAGGCAGAAATGCGGCTCCACGGTAACCGTAAGAGGAACCGGATCACGGCACCGCAGAGTTGGAAAACGCCACTTGTGCCTCTCGCAGGCTCCGTCTCAGCCTGTCAGCAAACACTCGCAGGATGACCTGTCGTGACCTCTACGCGTTTCGCACCACGTGCTTCGTCTCCCCCTGTCAGTGTTTTGATAGTCCTCTATGTCGGTTTTACTTTAAACCACTTTGGATTGTTGTTTTTATGTTATTTTTTACATTGATTGATTATATCTGGTTTTTAGTGTATTGTATGTGTTATAATGCTTAGGGTTTAGATATCTCAGAGTTCATATGTATGGTCACTGAATATGAGCGGTTTAACATTTGAGCTGAGGTGGGTTTAGATCCTCTCAGTATTTTTTGTGCATTTTTATCATTAAATGACATTTACTTAACCCCTGGTGCGCATCTGTGCATTTTTCTATCTTTTTTTGCTTCTTACTGTATGTATGTTTTATGTATAGCCCTAAAGGGGCATACATAAATACATTTGCAATGAGTGTGGGGGAAAAAAATGCAATCACAATAAAAATAAAATAAAAAAAACCTGTAAATGAAAAATAACATACATTCAATATTTTTCCTTACCTTTAGATGCTTTCACCCTCCGATTCCCGTGGTTACTGCAAGCTCTCGAACCAATCCACGATCCCAAACAGCAACAGGCCACAGGAAAAAAAAATCCAAAGTCCTTTTCTTCTTTTTCTTCATCTGTAAATTGTAATCCAAATTTGGCTCTTTTGGGATCTTCTATATTCTTCTTCTGTATCTTCTTCTTCTTTTTCTTCTTTATCTTCTTCACCTTCATCCATCTACAGCAGGCACGCCCTTGTAATCCTATTGGAGGAGGAGGTCCTTTCCTCCTCGGCTTCTTGCCGTCAAATGAGGCTGCACAGGCTTTTATAGGCCTGTGACAACACATTTGAGTGCAAATGGTTCACACGCCTCTGATTGGCTGTGAAAACCATTTTTTTTGGTGATGTCATGTAAAGGAAGTGAAGCCAGCCAATCAGAATGGCTGTGCTTCCTTTCCCTTTAACATGACGTCACCAAAAGCAACATGGTTGCCGTCACATGGTACTTCAGCCAATTAGATTGTGGGAACTGTATCCCCAATCTGATTGGTTGTTGTAGACCATGTGACTCCCTTTGGTTGACGTCACATCCTTTCCCAAAAAAACCTGTCACATGGTCTACTACAACCTCGTGTTGCCGCCGGGCTCAACGTCTCCCCAGATGCTTGCCTGCCTCTCTCCTGTACTATCCCACACCGGACTCTGTGATGTCGGCGGGCCAGAAGTTGGGACACGCACTTCCGGTGCGCACCGGCATGAGGGCCCAGCGTGGGACAGTACAGTAGAGAGACAGGCAAGCAGCTGGGGAGACGGTAAGCCCGGCGGCAACAAGAGGCCCAACCAGCACTGGCAGCACCAGCACACCCCCACCCCACCTGCAGCCACCGGCCGAACAGTGAAGGAGAGAGGCAGCAGCTGGGGGTCAGCAACCTGCAGAAAGCCACAAGTAGGAGCGAAAAGAGCCGGAGCCGCAGGTTGACTACCCCTGGCTTTTCCACTAATTCCCCCATAGCTGTTATGAGCGCCACAGGTGAGTTAGTGGGGGTTTCTGTGGAGGACGTAGGGACAACGGGGTACATCTCACTGTGAAGCTCTTCCATGGTGGCTCCCTTCTTAGCTACGAATTCTCGGACCTTGTCTACGGTACTGTGATTGACGGGATTGCTAGGTCCATCAACAGGGTCACAACCAACAGTGATATCCCACATTTAATTTTCCTTCCCTGCAATACTGGTAAGCACATGAGCAGAATCAACATTTTCATAACACATACACAGTATATAAGCAGTCTCAGTACTGTAATACAACATTTCCCCCCTTTATTTGGGAATAACCCCATTGATAGTCGCATCATCGGCCGTATCTGGGACCATTCGGATTAACGCTCTGTTACAATCTACTCGCTTAATATGGTCGCAGTCATGGTGAGGAACTGTCAGTTACACTTGACAGGCGGCACTACAGAGCGAATGTTCTGGAAAATTCTAAGCTTTCCTGGGCCAAAAAACGGCTACTGGGTATACTTTAAAAATTCCCTTGTCTGACTGTTTATGACTCGGGGACAGTATTGTGTGTATCACACCAACTACAAAAACTTTCAGCAGTGCCTCCAATGTAACCCCTCTTTTTCCTGGCCCAGAATGGGACCTGTTGTTGAGGTGTGAGGTGGGAGTCTGAATCCTCTATTCCAGGGTAGTATGCTACAGGTGGTGTTAGGTCAGAAAACGGGAGTCAAACGGCAATGATGTTTCTAATATAACCGTTTTTATGTAGCAAGTATGGATAAACCTTAGGTACCTTGTGGATTACTACATACCACATACTACATACGTACATACTGCATACCAATGGATTAATACATTCATATTATAGCACATTACCATAACATTCCCCATAAACACTGCACGCATGTATGTCAGAGTCTAAGGCTTTTGTCCTGCTGCGTCCGGCGGCGTGCGCGGCGGCGTGCGCGTTCCTCACCATTAGGGGTATCCTTCCGAGCCGGTCCCAGTCCCCCCTCGCTGCACGGCTCACAACGCGCTGTGACGCATCAGCCGCCAGGGGATGCAAGAAAATTGTGATCCCGAGCGGTGACGCGTCACGTGGTGCGCTGATGAGCCTATCAGCGGCGGGAGCTGTCAGAGAGCTTCCTCCACAAGGTAGGGGGGGTGGTGTGTGTGTCTGTGTGTGTGTGTGTGGACCGGGCGGAGAGATCAGCACGGAGAGGAGGGCATTTGTGGGGGGGGGGGAGCTGCTTACCTTCCAGCATACAGCCGGCAGCAGCTCCCTCCTGCAGCCCGGGAGACCGACCCCCGCTGCAGCCATCCGCTGGAGGGGAGGGGGGGTGGTATCGGACGGGAGCAGCAGAGGGCATGTGGAGGGGGGAGTAGCACGGAGTGCAGCAGAGGGCATGTGCGGGGTCCCTCCTGCAGCCCGGGAGACCCCCTCTGCAGCCCTCTGCTCAAACCACGCCCCGGGGCCGCTATTCCCGCTCGCTCTGTGTTTCAGCGCTTGCTGGAGAGGAGGTGCGGTCATGTGACCGCACTGCCGTCCAATCAGAGCGCAGCTCAGAAATGAGCTTAGACCCGAGAGCGGCCATTTTTCGAGGTAGCTCCACTCCCCGTTCCCTCCGCTCCTCTATCTGGCTGAGGGGTCCAACAGGGGGTGTTGGCTGATGTGGGGTCTGCTGTAGTGGTGGCACTTACCTTTGGGGCCCAGACAGGGGATATATCCATTATATCCCTGGATATAGGGGATATATATTATAGGGTATATATATATATATATTGGATATATCTATATATACCATATATGCCAGGACCTAGAGGGGCTATTGTGGCAAGACACACCGCGGACATCACATCGAAGTCCTCCTCCTTGGGTTCCTGCATCTGAACGGGCTGAGTTGTACTCAAAAACGCATTTTTTTCAGCTTTGTTTGTGAGTGTGCATTTTTATCCCTTACTCCATAAATTTATTGTTATACAATTTTACGCTATGAGTGCGCCTGTTTTTTCTGTGTTTTTATATATATATATATATATATATATATATATATATATATATATATATATATATATATATATATATACACAGTGGTTGACAAATCACCAAAAAAATCTACTCGCCACACAAAAAAATGTACTCGCCACCTAGTACCAAACGTGTGCTGCTTGGGCCAATATTTACTCGCCCGGGGGTTAAATCCACTCGCCCGGGGCGAGCAAATGTATAGGTTTGTCGAACACTGTATATATATATGTATGATATATATATATGTATGATATATATATATATAATATATATATATACATATATATAGTAAATAAATACATTTTATCATATATATTTATATTATATATATATATATATATATATATATATATTTATATATATACAGTGTTCGACAAATCACCCAAAAATCTACTTGCCCAACCAAAAAATCTACTCGCCACGTAGTCCCGACCCCAACTCCGCCCCTAGTCCCGCCCCCAACCCTAGTCCCGCCTCCAACCCCGCTTTAAAATAAAATATATAAATAAAATACATTTAATAAATTCATAGTCAGAACAACATTCGTTTTTGACATAAATGTATTTATTGTATTACATTATACTACAATTAGTCCTTGTTACGTGTGTGTGTGTGTGTGTGTGTAAATGTCGGATCTAGAAATAAAAGCCAGGTGTGGATGACTAGTTTCCTGAACCCCATAACCAATGTCTGGATGTCCCCGCTTCACAATATCTGACGCAGCAATCCCGCCTGGGATCTTACCTGATCCGCAGTCCCTCAATGTCCAAGTAGCCTCATTCCCGCAATGTTTTACATTGGAGGGGATGTGTTCCCTACCTGTCTTCCTATGTCTTCCGTGTGAAGCTTGAGTCATATCTGGAAGAAAGCAGTATAGGTTATTTCGGTATAGTATAGGGCAGTTAAGATATATAGGGTAAATAAGAGATCCAGAGTGGGAGTGGCGGGGAGAGAGAGAGTGGCGGGGAGAGAGAGAGTGGGGGGGAGAGAGAGAGTGAGGGGGAGAGAGAGAGTGGGGGGGAGAGAGAGAGTGGGGGGGAGAGAGAGAGTGGGGGGGAGAGAGAGAGTGGGGGGGAGAGAGAGAGTGGGGGGAGAGGGAAAGAGTGGGGGGAGAGGGAGAGAGTGGGGGGAGAGGGAGAGAGTGGGGGGAGAGGGAGAGAGTGGGGGGAGAGGGAGAGAGTGGGGGGAGAGGGAGAGAGTGGGGGGAGAGGGAGAGAGTGGGGGGAGAGGGAGAGAGTGGGGGAGAGGGAGAGAGTGGGGGAGAGAGTGGGGGAGAGGGAGAGTGAGTGGGGGAGAGGGGGAGAGTGAGTGGGGGAGAGGGGGAGAGTGAGTGGGGGAGAGTGAGTGGGGGAGAGGGTGAGAGTGAGTGGGGGAGTGGGGGAGAGTGAGTGGGGGAGAGGGGGAGAGTGAGTGGGGGAGAGGGGGAGAGTGAGTGGGGGAGAGGGGGAGAGTGAGTGGGGGAGAGGGGGAGAGTGAGTGGGGGAGAGGGGGAGAGTGAGTGGGGGAGAGGGGGAGAGTGAGTGGGGGAGAGGGGGAGAGAGAGTGGGGGAGAGGGGGAGAGAGAGTGGGGGAGAGAGGGGGAGAGAGAGGGGGAGAGAGAGTGGGGGAGAGAGGGAGAGAGAGTGGGTGAGAGAGGGAGAGAGAGTGGGGGAGAGAGGGAGAGAGAGTGGGGGAGAGAGGGGGAGAGAGGGAGAGAGAGTGGGGGAGAGAGGGAGAGAGAGTGGGGAGAGGGAGAGAGAGTGGGGGAGAGAGGGAGACTGACTGACTGGGTAGGTGACTGACTGACTGACTGGGTAGGTGACTGACTGGGTGACTGACTGACTGACTGACTGACTGGGTAGGTGACTGACTGACTGACTGGGTAGGTGACTGACTGACTGACTGGGTAGGTGACTGACTGACTGACTGACTGGGTAGGTGACTGACTGACTGACTGGGTAGGTGACTGACTGACTGACTGGGTAGGTGACTGACTGACTGACTGGGTAGGTGACTGACTGACTGACTGACAGACTAGGTAGGTAGGTGACTGACTGACAGACTAGGTAGGTAGGTGACTGACTGACTGACTAGGTAGGTAGGTGACTGACTGACTGACTAGGTAGGTAGGTGACTGACTGACTGACTAGGTAGGTAGGTGACTGACTGACTGACTGACTAGGTAGGTAGGTGACTGACTGACTGACTAGGTAGGTAGGTGACTGACTGACTGACTAGGTAGGTAGGTGACTGACTGACTAGGTAGGTGACTGACTTGTTGGGTGGGTGGGTAGGTGACTGACTTGTTGGTTAGGTGGGTAGATAGGTAGGTGACTGACTTGTTGGGTGGATGACTGACTTGGTGGGTGACTGATTGTTGGGTGGGTGGGTGACTGACTTGTTGGGTGGGTGACTGACTTGTTGGGTGGGTGGGTGACTGACTGGGTGGTTGGGTAGGTAGGTGACTGACTGGGTGGGTGGTTGGGTAGGTAGGTGACTGATTGACTGGGTAGGTGACTGACTGACTGGGTAGGTGACTGACTGACTGACTGGGTAGGTGACTGACTGACTGACTGGTTTGGTGACTGACTCACTGGGTAGGTGACTGACTGACTGGGTAGGTGACTGACTGACTGACTGGTTTGGTGACTGACTCACTGGGTAGGTAACTGACTCACTGGGTAGGTGACTGACTGACTGAGAGACTGGGTAGGTGACTGACTGGGTAGGTGACTGACTGACTGGGTAGGTGACTGACTGACTGACTGGGTAGGTGACTGACTGACTGACTGGGTAGGTGACTGACTTGTTGGGTGGGTGGGTAGGTGACTGACTTGTTGGGTGGGTAGGTAGGTAGGTGACTGACTTGTTGGGTGGGTGACTGACTTGGTGGGTGGGTGGGTGACTGACTTGTTGGGCGGGTGACTGACTGACTGACTGGGTGGTTGGGTAGGTAGGTGACTGAGTGGGGGAGAGGGGGAGAGTGAGTCGGGGAGAGGGGGAGAGTGAGTGGGGGAGAGGGGGAGAGAGAGTGGGGGAGAGGGGGAGAGAGAGGGGGGGAGAGAGGGAGAGAGAGAATGGGAGAGAGAGGGAGAGAGAGTGGGGGAGAGAGGGAGAGAGAGTGGGGGAGAGAGGGAGAGAGAGTGGGGGAGAGAGGGGGAGAGAGGGAGAGAGAGTGGGGGAGAGGGAGAGAGAGTGGGGGAGAGAGGGAGACTGACTGACTGACTGGGTAGGTGACTGACTGACTGACTGGGTAGGTGACTGACTGGGTGACTGACTGACTGACTGACTGGGTAGGTGACTGACTGACTGACTGGGTAGGTGACTGACTGACTGGGTAGGTGACTGACTGACTGACTGACTGGGTAGGTGACTGACTGACTGACTGACTGGGTAGGTGACTGACTGACTGACTGACTGGGTAGGTGACTGACTGACTGACTGGGTAGGTGACTGACTGACTGACTGACTAGGTAGGTAGGTGACTGACTGACTGACTGACTGGGTAGGTGACTGACTGACTGACTGGGTAGGTGACTGACTGACTGACTAGGTAGGTAGGTGACTGACTGACTGACAGACTAGGTAGGTAGGTGACTGACTGACAGACTAGGTAGGTAGGTGACTGACTGACTGACTAGGTAGGTAGGTGACTGACTGACTGACTAGGTAGGTAGGTGACTGACTGACTGACTAGGTAGGTAGGTGACTGACTGACTGACTGACTAGGTAGGTAGGTGACTGACTGACTGACTGACTAGGTAGGTAGGTGACTGACTGACTGACTGACTGACTAGGTAGGTAGGTGACTGACTGACTGACTAGGTAGGTGACTGACTTGTTGGGTGGGTGGGTAGGTGACTGACTTGTTGGTTAGGTGGGTAGATAGGTAGGTGACTGACTTGTTGGGTGGATGACTGACTTGGTGGGTGACTGATTGTTGGGTGGGTGGGTGACTGACTTGTTGGGTGGGTGGGTGGGTGACTGGGTGGTTGGGTAGGTAGGTGACTGACTGGGTGGGTGGTTGGGTAGATAGGTGACTGATTGACTGGGTAGGTGACTGACTGACTGGGTAGGTGACTGACTGACTGAAAAATAACATACATTCAATATTTTTCCTTACCTTTAGATGCTTTCACCCTCCGATTCCCGTGGTTACTGCAAGCTCTCGAACCAATCCACGATCCCAAACAGCAACAGGCCACAGGAAAAAAAAATCCAAAGTCCTTTTCTTCTTTTTCTTCATCTGTAAATTGTAATCCAAATTTGGCTCTTTTGGGATCTTCTATATTCTTCTTCTGTATCTTCTTCTTCTTTTTCTTCTTTATCTTCTTCACCTTCATCCATCTACAGCATGCACGCCCTTGTAATCCTATTGGAGGAGGAGGTCCTTTCCTCCTCGGCTTCTTGCCGTCAAATGAGGCTGCACAGGCTTTTATAGGCCTGTGACAACACATTTGAGTGCAAATGGTTCACACGCCTCTGATTGGCTGTGAAAACCATTTTTTTTGGTGATGTCATGTAAAGGAAGTGAAGCCAGCCAATCAGAATGGCTGTGCTTCCTTTCCCTTTAACATGACGTCACCAAAAGCAACATGGTTGCCGTCACATGGTACTTCAGCCAATTAGATTGTGGGAACTGTATCCCCAATCTGATTGGTTGTTGTAGACCATGTGACTCCCTTTGGTTGACGTCACATCCTTTCCCAAAAAAACCTGTCACATGGTCTACTACAACCTCGTGTTGCCGCCGGGCTCAACGTCTCCCCAGATGCTTGCCTGCCTCTCTCCTGTACTATCCCACACCGGACTCTGTGATGTCGGCGGGCCAGAAGTTGGGACACGCACTTCCGGTGCGCACCGGCATGAGGGCCCAGCGTGGGACAGTACAGTAGAGAGACAGGCAAGCAGCTGGGGAGACGGTAAGCCCGGCGGCAACAAGAGGCCCAACCAGCACTGGCAGCACCAGCACACCCCCACCCCACCTGCAGCCACCGGCCGAACAGTGAAGGAGAGAGGCAGCAGCTGGGGGTCAGCAACCTGCAGAAAGCCACAAGTAGGAGCGAAAAGAGCCGGAGCCGCAGGTTGACTACCCCTGGCTTTTCCACTAATTCCCCCATAGCTGTTATGAGCGCCACAGGTGAGTTAGTGGGGGTTTCTGTGGAGGACGTAGGGACAACGGGGTACATCTCACTGTGAAGCTCTTCCATGGTGGCTCCCTTCTTAGCTACGAATTCTCGGACCTTGTCTACGGTACTGTGATTGACGGGATTGCTAGGTCCATCAACAGGGTCACAACCAACAGTGATATCCCACATTTAATTTTCCCTCCCTGCAATACTGGTAAGCACATGAGCAGAATCAACATTTTCATAACACATACACAGTATATAAGCAGTCTCAGTACTGTAATACAACATTTCCCCCCTTTATTTGGGAATAACCCCATTGATAGTCGCATCATCGGCCGTATCTGGGACCATTCGGATTAACGCTCTGTTACAATCTACTCGCTTAATATGGTCGCAGTCATGGTGAGGAACTGTCAGTTACACTTGACAGGCGGCACTACAGAGCGAATGTTCTGGAAAATTCTAAGCTTTCCTGGGCCAAAAAACGGCTACTGGGTATACTTTAAAAATTCCCTTGTCTGACTGTTTATGACTCGGGGACAGTATTGTGTGTATCACACCAACTACAAAAACTTTCAGCAGTGCCTCCAATGTAACCCCTCTTTTTCCTGGCCCAGAATGGGACCTGTTGTTGAGGTGTGAGGTGGGAGTCTGAATCCTCTATTCCAGGGTAGTATGCTACAGGTGGTGTTAGGTCAGAAAACGGGAGTCAAACGGCAATGATGTTTCTAATATAACCGTTTTTATGTAGCAAGTATGGATAAACCTTAGGTACCTTGTGGATTACTACATACCACATACTACATACGTACATACTGCATACCAATGGATTAATACATTCATATTATAGCACATTACCATAACATTCCCCATAAACACTGCACGCATGTATGTCAGAGTCTAAGGCTTTTGTCCTGCTGCGTCCGGCGGCGTGCGCGGCGGCGTGCGCGTTCCTCACCATTAGGGGTATCCTTCCGAGCCGGTCCCAGTCCCCCCTCGCTGCACGGCTCACAACGCGCTGTGACGCATCAGCCGCCAGGGGATGCAAGAAAATTGTGATCCCGAGCGGTGACGCGTCACGTGGTGCGCTGATGAGCCTATCAGCGGCGGGAGCTGTCAGAGAGCTTCCTCCACAAGGTAGGGGGGGTGGTGTGTGTGTCTGTGTGTGTGTGTGTGGACCGGGCGGAGAGATCAGCACGGAGAGGAGGGCATTTGTGGGGGGGGGGGAGCTGCTTACCTTCCAGCATACAGCCGGCAGCAGCTCCCTCCTGCAGCCCGGGAGACCGACCCCCGCTGCAGCCATCCGCTGGAGGGGAGGGGGGGTGGTATCGGACGGGAGCAGCAGAGGGCATGTGGAGGGGGGAGTAGCACGGAGTGCAGCAGAGGGCATGTGCGGGGTCCCTCCTGCAGCCCGGGAGACCCCCTCTGCAGCCCTCTGCTCAAACCACGCCCCGGGGCCGCTATTCCCGCTCGCTCTGTGTTTCAGCGCTTGCTGGAGAGGAGGTGCGGTCATGTGACCGCACTGCCGTCCAATCAGAGCGCAGCTCAGAAATGAGCTTAGACCCGAGAGCGGCCATTTTTCGAGGTAGCTCCACTCCCCGTTCCCTCCGCTCCTCTATCTGGCTGAGGGGTCCAACAGGGGGTGTTGGCTGATGTGGGGTCTGCTGTAGTGGTGGCACTTACCTTTGGGGCCCAGACAGGGGATATATCCATTATATCCCTGGATATAGGGGATATATATTATAGGGTATATATATATATATTGGATATATCTATATATACCATATATGCCAGGACCTAGAGGGGCTATTGTGGCAAGACACACCGCGGACATCACATCGAAGTCCTCCTCCTTGGGTTCCTGCATCTGAACGGGCTGAGTTGTACTCAAAAACGCATTTTTTTCAGCTTTGTTTGTGAGTGTGCATTTTTATCCCTTACTCCATAAATTTATTGTTATACAATTTTACGCTATGAGTGCGCCTGTTTTTTCTGTGTTTTTATATATATATATATATATATATATATATATATATATATATATATATATATATACACAGTGGTTGACAAATCACCAAAAAAATCTACTCGCCACACAAAAAAATGTACTCGCCACCTAGTACCAAACGTGTGCTGCTTGGGCCAATATTTACTCGCCCGGGGGTTAAATCCACTCGCCCGGGGCGAGCAAATGTATAGGTTTGTCGAACACTGTATATATATATGTATGATATATATATATATGTATGATATATATATATATAATATATATATATACATATATATAGTAAATAAATACATTTTATCATATATATTTATATATATATATATATATATATATATATATATATATATATTTATATATATACAGTGTTCGACAAATCACCCAAAAATCTACTTGCCCAACCAAAAAATCTACTCGCCACGTAGTCCCGACCCCAACTCCGCCCCTAGTCCCGCCCCCAACCCTAGTCCCGCCTCCAACCCCGCTTTAAAATAAAATATATAAATAAAATACATTTAATAAATTCATAGTCAGAACAACATTCGTTTTTGACATAAATGTATTTATTGTATTACATTATACTACAATTAGTCCTTGTTACGTGTGTGTGTGTGTGTGTGTGTAAATGTCGGATCTAGAAATAAAAGCCAGGTGTGGATGACTAGTTTCCTGAACCCCATAACCAATGTCTGGATGTCCCCGCTTCACAATATCTGACGCAGCAATCCCGCCTGGGATCTTACCTGATCCGCAGTCCCTCAATGTCCAAGTAGCCTCATTCCCGCAATGTTTTACATTGGAGGGGATGTGTTCCCTACCTGTCTTCCTATGTCTTCCGTGTGAAGCTTGAGTCATATCTGGAAGAAAGCAGTATAGGTTATTTCGGTATAGTATAGGGCAGTTAAGATATATAGGGTAAATAAGAGATCCAGAGTGGGAGTGGCGGGGAGAGAGAGAGTGGCGGGGAGAGAGAGAGTGGGGGGGAGAGAGAGAGTGAGGGGGAGAGAGAGAGTGGGGGGGGGAGAGAGAGTGGGGGGGAGAGAGAGAGTGGGGGGGAGAGAGAGAGTGGGGGGGAGAGAGAGAGTGGGGGGAGAGGGAGAGAGTGGGGGGAGAGGGAGAGAGTGGGGGGAGAGGGAGAGAGTGGGGGGAGAGGGAGAGAGTGGGGGGAGAGGGAGAGAGTGGGGGGAGAGGGAGAGAGTGGGGGGAGAGGGAGAGAGTGGGGGGAGAGGGAGAGAGTGGGGGAGAGGGAGAGAGTGGGGGAGAGAGTGGGGGAGAGGGAGAGTGAGTGGGGGAGAGGGGGAGAGTGAGTGGGGGAGAGGGGGAGAGTGAGTGGGGGAGAGTGAGTGGGTGAGAGGGTGAGAGTGAGTGGGGGAGTGGGGGAGAGTGAGTGGGGGAGAGGGGGAGAGTGAGTGGGGGAGAGGGGGAGAGTGAGTGGGGGAGAGGGGGAGAGTGAGTGGGGGAGAGGGGGAGAGTGAGTGGGGGAGAGGGGGAGAGTGAGTGGGGGAGAGGGGGAGAGTGAGTGGGGGAGAGGGGAGAGTGAGTGGGGGAGAGGGGGAGAGAGAGTGGGGGAGAGGGGGAGAGAGAGTGGGGGAGAGAGGGGGAGAGAGAGGGGGAGAGAGAGTGGGGGAGAGAGGGAGAGAGAGTGGGGGAGAGAGGGAGAGAGAGTGGGGGAGAGAGGGAGAGAGAGTGGGGGAGAGAGGGGGAGAGAGGGAGAGAGAGTGGGGGAGAGAGGGAGAGAGAGTGGGGGAGAGGGAGAGAGAGTGGGGGAGAGAGGGAGACTGACTGACTGGGTAGGTGACTGACTGACTGACTGGGTAGGTGACTGACTGGGTGACTGACTGACTGACTGGGTAGGTGACTGACTGACTGACTGGGTAGGTGACTGACTGACTGACTGGGTAGGTGACTGACTGACTGACTGACTGGGTAGGTGACTGACTGACTGACTGGGTAGGTGACTGACTGACTGACTGACTGACTGGGTAGGTGACTGACTGACTGACTGGGTAGGTGACTGACTGACTGACTGACAGACTAGGTAGGTAGGTGACTGACTGACAGACTAGGTAGGTAGGTGACTGACTGACTGACTAGGTAGGTAGGTGACTGACTGACTGACTAGGTAGGTAGGTGACTGACTGACTGACTAGGTAGGTAGGTGACTGACTGACTGACTGACTAGGTAGGTAGGTGACTGACTGACTGACTAGGTAGGTAGGTGACTGACTGACTGACTAGGTAGGTAGGTGACTGACTGACTAGGTAGGTGACTGACTTGTTGGGTGGGTGGGTAGGTGACTGACTTGTTGGTTAGGTGGGTAGATAGGTAGGTGACTGACTTGTTGGGTGGATGACTGACTTGGTGGGTGACTGATTGTTGGGTGGGTGGGTGACTGACTTGTTGGGTGGGTGACTGACTTGTTGGGTGGGTGGGTGACTGACTGGGTGGTTGGGTAGGTAGGTGACTGACTGGGTGGGTGGTTGGGTAGGTAGGTGACTGATTGACTGGGTAGGTGACTGACTGACTGGGTAGGTGACTGACTGACTGACTGGGTAGGTGATTGACTGACTGACTGGTTTGGTGACTGACTCACTGGGTAGGTGACTGACTGACTGGGTAGGTGACTGACTGACTGACTGGTTTGGTGACTGACTCACTGGGTAGGTAACTGACTCACTGGGTAGGTGACTGACTGACTGAGAGACTGGGTAGGTGACTGACTGGGTAGGTGACTGACTGACTGGGTAGGTGACTGACTGACTGACTGGGTAGGTGACTGACTGACTGACTGGGTAGGTGACTGACTTGTTTGTTGGGTGGGTAGGTAGGTAGGTGACTGACTTGTTGGGTGGGTGACTGACTTGGTGGGTGGGTGGGTGACTGACTTGTTGGGCGGGTGACTGACTGACTGACTGGGTGGTTGGGTAGGTAGGTGACTGAGTGGGGGAGAGGGGGAGAGTGAGTCGGGGAGAGGGGGAGAGTGAGTGGGGGAGAGGGGGAGAGAGAGTGGGGGAGAGGGGGAGAGAGAGGGGGGGAGAGAGGGAGAGAGAGAATGGGAGAGAGAGGGAGAGAGAGTGGGGGAGAGAGGGAGAGAGAGTGGGGGAGAGAGGGAGAGAGAGTGGGGGAGAGAGGGGGAGAGAGGGAGAGAGAGTGGGGGAGAGGGAGAGAGAGTGGGGGAGAGAGGGAGACTGACTGACTGACTGGGTAGGTGACTGACTGACTGACTGGGTAGGTGACTGACTGGGTGACTGACTGACTGACTGACTGGGTAGGTGACTGACTGACTGACTGGGTAGGTGACTGACTGACTGGGTAGGTGACTGACTGACTGACTGACTGGGTAGGTGACTGACTGACTGACTGACTGGGTAGGTGACTGACTGACTGACTGACTGGGTAGGTGACTGACTGACTGACTGGGTAGGTGACTGACTGACTGACTGACTAGGTAGGTAGGTGACTGACTGACTGACTGACTGGGTAGGTGACTGACTGACTGACTGGGTAGGTGACTGACTGACTGACTAGGTAGGTAGGTGACTGACTGACTGACAGACTAGGTAGGTAGGTGACTGACTGACAGACTAGGTAGGTAGGTGACTGACTGACTGACTAGGTAGGTAGGTGACTGACTGACTGACTAGGTAGGTAGGTGACTGACTGACTGACTAGGTAGGTAGGTGACTGACTGACTGACTGACTAGGTAGGTAGGTGACTGACTGACTGACTGACTAGGTAGGTAGGTGACTGACTGACTGACTGACTGACTAGGTAGGTAGGTGACTGACTGACTGACTAGGTAGGTGACTGACTTGTTGGGTGGGTGGGTAGGTGACTGACTTGTTGGTTAGGTGGGTAGATAGGTAGGTGACTGACTTGTTGGGTGGATGACTGACTTGGTGGGTGACTGATTGTTGGGTGGGTGGGTGACTGACTTGTTGGGTGGGTGGGTGGGTGACTGGGTGGTTGGGTAGGTAGGTGACTGACTGGGTGGGTGGTTGGGTAGGTAGGTGACTGATTGACTGGGTAGGTGACTGACTGACTGGGTAGGTGACTGACTGACTGACTGGGTAGGTGACTGACTGACTGGTTTGGTGACTGACTGACTGGGTAGGTGACTGACTGACTGGGTAGGTGACTGACTGACTGAGAGACTGGGTAGGTGACTGACTGGGTAGGTGACTGACTGACTGGGTAGGTGACTGACTGACTGGGTAGGTGACTGACTGATTGACTGGGTAGGTGACTGACTGACTGACTGGGTAGGTGACTGACTTGTTGGGTGGGTAGGTAGGTAGGTGACTGACTTGTTGGGTGGGTGACTGACTTGGTGGGTGGGTGGGTGACTGACTTGTTGGGCGGGTGACTGACTGACTGGGTGGTTGGGTAGGTAGGTGACTGACTCTCCCCCCCCCTTACTCACCGTGGATCGCTGTGGTCTCCGGTCTTTGTGACAGCCGAGGAAGCGGCAGGCTGGGTGTCGCCCTCGGCGGCTGTCGCTGCGGGTCACCGGGTGGCAGTGAGGGATCCGGACACAGGGGAGAGAGGAATGGGGGGGCTAGTGATGCGGCTGGTCACCGGGTGTCAGACACGCCGGGACATGAGGGCAGCAGCAGCCTCAGCTCTGTGGCTGAAGATGGTGAAGGAGGAGACCATCGTCTCACGACGGGCTGATCCCAGCTGCCACGCGGGGTCACGGAGGCCGGGGACATGGAGTTGGAAGTGAGATCGGTAGTGAGTGGGGAGATTTGGGGTGTCGGGGGGTCACGGGTGTCGGGGGGGAGATTGGGGTGTCGGGGGGGGGTCACGGAGGCCGGGAGAGATTGGGGTGAGGGGGGGTCACGGAGGCCGGGAGAGATTGGGGTGAGGGGGGTCACTGAGGCCAGGAGACATTGGGGTGAGTGGGGGTCACGCAGGCCGGGAGAGATTGGGGTGAGGGGTGTCACTGAGGCCGGGAGAGATTGGGGTGGGGGAGGGGCGGAGGGCCCGATGGGAGGGGGGGGGGGCGACAGATGGCCCTGCAGGGGCCTGAGGCAGACAGGCGTGGAAGGGGCTGGCTGCCAGAAGGGGGAGGAGTGGAAGCGCTGAGGAGGCAAAGTTGCTCAGAGAGCCGGAGCGCGGGAAATGTAAAAAACACACGTGTGTTGCTTGGGCCAATATTTACTCACCCGGGGGTTAAATCCACACGCCCCGGGCGTGTAAATGTATATAATTGTCGAACACTGTATATATATATATATATTGGATACAATGGAGATATATATATATTATTAAATATCCATTATATCCATGGATATATGGGATATATATTGGATATATCTATATATATCATATATATGTAGCCCCGGTCCCCTCTGGCTCCCAGAGACCCCCTCCTTTGCCTCAGCGTGGTCGCGGGTGCCGCCGGAGCCAGCGACGGACCCGCCGGCTGTTTCCAAAGGTTGGGGCCGGAGCAGGGAGCGTTTTGAGCCTAGGAGGCTCGGCGGCGCACCCGGCTAGCGGGGGCTGCCATGATGGTTTGCACGCGCATGCACAGTAGTCGCGCATGCGCAGTGAAGTGCGGTAGTTGCGGCGGCCATTCCAAAGTTGCGCATGCGCAGTGCAATCGCGCACGCGGCCCCAATGTTACAGCAGCCTCCACGGGACTACAACTCCCATGAGGCCTAGGGAGGAAAGCCCCAGGTGACCCAGAACAGTCAATAGGGCTCAAGGATTCTCGGCAGTTGCTTTTAGATACATTTCGCGGGCTTGGCAGTTGTCAGTTGGAGCAGGGAGCTGGTGAGTGAGGATGCAGGGGAGCAGTAGCCCCTTGCACTAGGCCAGATAACCCCCCAAAGGCCTCAGATAACGGTTACCCTTGCCCCAGTTTGTTGGTTGCTTCAGGGACAGGCCTTAGAGAAGGAGATCTGCCCCTTTAGCTATTTGGTTAAGTAAAGATACACTCTGTGGCGCGCAGCCTGATTTCTGGGTCTGGGCTCAGACCCCTCTATATATACAGACTATCTTCTCAGAGACTCATATATATATAGACTATCTTCACGGAGGCCACGCCAAGCAGCGACTGTGGCCTGCCGGCTGCAGACGGATCCCCACCAAGGTACAGACGGTGCGGAGCCGCGATGATATTATCCACGCCGAAATTCACCTCACGAATAGGAGGACATCACGTCGGATCAGGCGGATCCAAACCCAGGTGAATAGCGGCACCTGTGGGCTGGAGCCCCGGGCAGGTACCTTTAGTAGTGCACTAACACTTCAAGGGATAGCGCTATCTCCAACACATTGAGTGGGTGTGGACATAAAGGGACATCAGGGGATTGGTGCCCAGCACCCAAGTACTTTGGAGGAGGGAATATTTATGGTGATGTGTGCACCCGGTGCACTTCTATGTGTATGGCTATATGCATTATTCTGTGTGGTACAGGTAGCGAAGTTATTAGTTTTAGCAATAGTAAACAGTTATTAGCATACACTGTGTGCGTGTTTTATTATTGTGGTTCCTGTAAGAGGACCATCCCACTAAGTTGGGAGCCCTTACAGGTGGAGGCGCTGTGTTCAACGAATAATCAGGTAACCCCAGGCTCCCAATGGCAGAGGTTCAGGCCTTCTGTGAGCCTATCAGGTAATGCACCACACCCGGTAACACAATTGTATTTCCCCACATGGTCCCCATCTGCGATAGGGGGGGGGCAAAAGGTGTTACATATATATAGATAGATATATCTCTGTCAGGTACGCCTCCCGACCCGCCTCCGCCCCACAAGCCCCGCCTACCAGAGCACACGCTCTGTCTGAGGGGCAAGAACATGAAAAGCAGCCGCTTGGTAAGCGAGAGGTGAGCATCAGCGCTGGAGAGCGTGGCCACTCTCCACTATAAACACAGCCTAAGGCTGCGTCCATAGAACGTGGAGCAGCGCTGAGCTGCGCGGACGCTGATGCTCACCTGATCAAGCATGAGCGATTTCATGCCCATGCAGGTGAGCCAGTGTCCGCGATCGGGAGGCGGGGGGAGGCGGGGCAGTGACGTCGCTGGGCCAATCGCCCGCGACGCGTCAACGTCACCTCGCCGTGACATTGACACTGCTTTGCGCTGATTGGATGTTTTCAGCTGACAGCGCGCTGAAAAACAGCTTGGCTGTCGTCTGAAAAATCCAACTCCTCAGCACGCCTGCGGACGCTCGCGTGAGCCCCCTCTAAAGACATCCTCCTTCAGGATCCCGGGGCTTAGCGCGGAGCGTCCGCACGGCTCAGCGCTGCGGCCACCCAATCATGGGCATCAGGGCCTGTGTGTTGGTGCTGGAACACCATTGGAGCGCGATAATGAAATAAGTGTAGCAGGCCTGTACTTCGCAAATTGCTTTGGTACCACTCCATGCTGCTTTTAGTACGACAATCTGCTGGGCCTCCCTGCACGAACTGCTGTTCTCCCTCCAGTCAATGTCTGCTCTCTTTAGCGGACTGGGTCCCCGGGTCACACGCGATCAATCCTGAAGTCCTTCAGGCTCATGCAGATCTGATGTAGTGGTTCTCCCCTTGCCGCTCTGCCCCTGCGTGTCCTGCCAGAGACTCTTAGAGAGCTCCTTCCTTTGTCCTGCTTATCTAGAGTCCAATCACATTGGCTGAGGCCCTGTCTATCACATCACATCCTCCTCTACCGGAAGTTGCTCCGTGCTGCAGCACAACAAGCTTGGAATTGTAGTTTCCTATTTCAGTGAAGTGGCGGTGTATGTGTGTCAGCTGCCTGCACTTACAAGGGGGTTACACAAATAACACTTGAATGTAATCATTCGGATTGCAACTCTTTGAGATGTACATAAATTTATTTTTTATCCATGACTGATAGACTCACATGAAGATATGAAGATATGCCTATTTGGATGTACAGAATATACACATACATTACCACAAATGAACATATAATTCCTGACTTGATAAAAGATGGATGGCATTTTGGAATGATTCTCATCTGGTATTGATATTCTTATAACACGTTGCACTCAAATGCACCCAAAGGTATTATTGTTATAGATTTGATAGGATTTCCCTTAAATCTTCTGTTTTATATTGCATTTTGCTGGAAACAGTGCAATCTGTATGCCTATGGGAAACAGTAGAGTGACATGTTCTCATTTTATCTTTGCTCGGTGCTATGTTACCCAGGTTATCTGAGCATGCTTCTCACCCCACTGTACACAGCACTTACCTCTTTAGATCCACCTCTAGAAACTTGCTTATAGTCCCAAGGTTCAAAAAGGAATCCCATCACTCTTCCTTCTCGTACCAATCACCCAACTGCTGGAAAAACTTACCGGAGTCCATCAAATCCGCTTCCTGTCTAAATTCGTTCAAGACTTTGCCTGTTCCTACTTTAAACATGTTGGTAGCTGTAACTTGTAATGTTGTCAACTTTCCTTTCTGTGCCCAGGACATACTTAAAAACGAGAGCTTAACTCTCAAGGTATTATTCCTGGAGAAATATTTGATAAGTAAATAAATAATAAATATGAGTTTAGGGGTATAAAGGTTTTAGGAGAGAGACCTAGAGCTTCTATTCCAGGGAGATACTGATTGCAGGACCGGTTATTCAATAAGCTCCGAAGTGGCAGTTTTCAGTCGATTACAGCTTCAGAGATTATTTAATAGGGGTCTAAACCCCATACAAGGCCTGAACCAACTGGATCTGCCTTTTTTGTTCCTCCTTGCAAAGTCACCCCTAAAACCTTCTGACCTTTTCGCCATAGACACTACAGATCTGTAGATACAGGTGGTTGTTTTTTCTGTAGACTCAATATATCTATTTCAAATCCATTTGTTTGACTAGGACACGAGCAACCTGAAGCCACAAAATGCCACCAAAGAGCCGGATGTGAGCACTGTACAGCGCTGAAATTGCAGTGGTACATTCACTGGCACATGCTCCTAGTGGTATTGAATATTTGAAGCCCAATAGCCACAACAGTGGTGTAATCATGCAATGTAATGGCGGGGCAGTGAATCTTGGGAGGTGAAATAAACGAGCCCAACGCTGCAACTGTGAACTCCTGAGACCTAAATAGTCAGTGAGATGAAGAGGTGGGAGAAATATGCTCTAATTGTCCACGGCATTGATTGTGTCAGACCTGTTTAGCACGAGTTCTGCTGTAGGTACAAAGACAGCATGCAGCTACAAACACAAAGCACATGATGGCACCGGACCACTGACCCTTTTTACTGCCAAATGGGCCAGCAATGCATTGCAAAGCTTCTCTGGCAAAGGGTTAAACATGCACGTATTTTGAGTGATGACCCTCCTCCCATACCGAACTACAAGCATCATGCAGTTCTATAGATTCCCATGCCTATCCCTATGTGTAACGTTCATGTAGCAATTCGCTTCCTCCCCCCCCCCCCCACCCCTCTTCAGCTGCTGCTCTTCTTCTGTAGTGCAGCATAAGTAATGCGATGTTCTCGATGGGGCCTCATCAAGCTGCGTACCTCCAGGGTGCTCATCTGTCATGTCACGTCTCATCCCATAACTAGCCCTCTCTTTCCGATCATGCATCCTCTGTGCTTAGCTCTCAATCAGCTGATTCCTGCAAAACTCCATACTTTACCATAAGCTGGAGGTAGAAGAGGCAGTTCGCAGCCAGAGGTGCAGCTCGGGGCGTGGCAGGCCACACTGGCAGTGAAGGGGTCAAATGTACTTAAAATCTAAAAAATTCGATGCTTGCCCTGCACTCCCGTTGTGGTATTTTGAAATAGGAGAATGTCAAAAGTATTTATCACGGTGCTGTGTATCTGTGTGGCAGGATCTCCAACGAGCCGTTACTGCATAGAATTTCATGCAGGAATAGATATACACACTTGGTGTAATGAAAAGAGGTTTGTTCGACCATTTATTGTATATACAAAGATCGACTGGGCACGAGGTTTATCATTTCCTCAGGTGCACTAAAATATGTAAACATTGCTGGCATTTCTCTCCCCCTCCCGTTCTCTTTCCCCATCCCCTCTCTTCCCATCCCATCTGCCCTTTCCCCTCTCTCCCCCTTCCACTCTCTCTCTCTTTCTCCCCATCCCATCTCTCTCTACCCATCCTCTTCATCCCCTCTCTCTTCTTACTCGATCCACTCTCTCTCCAACCCCACCGCTCACTACTCTCCCCTCTCTCCCTCTCCCCTATCTTTCCCCCGTATGCCTTTCCTCCATTCCCATCTCTGCCCATCCCTGTCTCTCCTTGATCCACCTCACTCCCTCCATCCCCTCTTTCTCCATCCCCTATCTCTCCTTCTACCCATACCCTTTCTCCATCCCACCACTCTCCCTCTCCCCACCCCCTCTTTCTCCTCTTCCCATCTCCTCTCACCCCACCCCATCCCACCTCTCTCTACCCGTCCTCTCTCTTCTTACTCAATCCACTCTCTCTTCATCCCCACCCACTCTACCCTCCCCTCTTTCTCCCTCTCTCCATACCCTCTCTCTTCTTACTCGATCCAGTCTCTCTGTCCCCACCCCTCTCTCCCCATCCCCTATCTTCCCCCCCCCCTATCCTCCCTCTCTCTGCATTTCTTTGGCATTTATTAGGTTCACCGTGGCACCTGTGTGAATTAAGAATTTTATGGGGGTTTCTCCAACTAGAAGGCATATTATAGGGCCTATGGCTTGTTGAGTTTCACTCCTGTCTAATAGCATGTAGGTGTATCCTGACTCTGGTTATGGGGAGCATAATGAACTGGTCTCCTGGCTAGGGAGAGTATGTACTGTTTGTTTGGGTCTTGCTCCTCTCATCTGGGGTGAGGCAGATGGTGGTCGATATCTTGTACTATTTGTGCAATCCTCCTGTCTTAGATTCTGTGAGTAAGATCGACAGACTGTTGAGAAATAGCTTTCCTTCCCACATTTCCGACATGATTGACCCGTGGCTGGGCAATCACTTTCATGCAGAAATTGTTGTCCACAGCGATAGCATTTTCTAGGATGGTCCATGTTGGTCGAAGGCTTCATTGTGCCTTTTATGTGACCTCTGTGTCCTTCTGTCTCTTCTCTGAAAGGACTGATCCATGTTTTTTGTGTGAGAGTCCTGGGATGTCTTTCGCACTTTCCATGTGTGTGGCTTGTACAGTACATCCACCGGCACCGATGCGCTTGCCATAGTTAGTATGTCGTCCAGGGACAGCGATTTCTGTAATATGTGACTTCTGAAGGACGATGATTTGCATCCCGCTATCATCTGGGATTTAAGTACTGCTTCACTAGAAGAATTTTTGAAATCGCAGTTCGTTAGTAGATATCTTAAATGGGTGGCAAATGCATCCATTCATTCTTCGGTGAAAAAATATATCTTTCATATTCAACATTTTTCTTTGGTGCGATATATGTGATTAATGCCTCTTTCCGTGTCTTGAGGTCTTGCTTTTGTTCCTCTGACAGTGTGGATATCAGTTTTCTCACTTCTAGGGCAGTATAGTGTTTTAGTAGGTTGAATTGCTTTATTTAATTTCCCATATCCATAACTAGCATCAGTACATGGAAATCCTCTAACCACCTAATCCACGTGGGTCCAAGTTGTGTGTTTGTGGCATTTCAAATCTTGGGTGAGCCTGGAGCAGGTGTATGATGTCTGACATTGTAGCAGTTTGTTCTGTACAATTGTTTATTTTCTTGATTATCCGTTTGATTGCAGGGTATTTATCTTTGATTTCTTGTATTTACTGTATGGTCTTTTCAAAATGCCTGTCAATTTCCTTGGTTGAATGTTTCCAGCTATGTGCACAGCCAGTTCCAAAATGGCCACCATTGTTTTTCTGTTTGCCCTGGCTAGTATGGTTGTTTTTCTCCCTGCCATTCGGCTGTTAATGCGTGGCTTGACGTATGTACACCTCTCCTGCTACTATTGGTAGCACTGTATATGTACACCTCTCCTGCTACTATTGGTGCTACTATTTTCTTATGGGGGTTTGGACAACAATTCTGCTGGGGTTTCTTGTTCCTCTGAAATCCCATCCTCATCGCCAGTGTCCAGATGTGCTGCTTTGTGTTT
Organism: Ascaphus truei; assembly: GCF_040206685.1. Lineage (NCBI taxonomy): Eukaryota > Metazoa > Chordata > Amphibia > Anura > Ascaphidae > Ascaphus > Ascaphus truei. The sequence goes on along the minus strand of NC_134488.1, from coordinate 108,802,999 downwards.
GTACAATGATGATGTACTGTACCCAGTAGTATTAACTATCTCCACTTTATTTACTTCGGTACAGAGACATTCAATGTAATATAGCTTTGCTCCTGCACATCCTACACACCTTCCTTTCCCTGGGCAGTACTTCCTGTACTCCCCTCCTCACTCCCTCCTTCTTGGAGGAGAGATCAAGAGTGAGACCCTTTGCGTGTGGTGCCAAGTTGCGGAGGGGTTGCGAAGGCTTAGACCCCGGTGTCGGTGCCGCGTGCGCGCCTGCCAGTGCGTGCAGCTCTATTCCCCGGTCTGTGTAGAGCTGCAGGGGGAAAGAACGGGGGGGCGGTGTGACGGGGTCGTAGCGGGGGGGTGGGGCCATGATGTCACCCGGCAGGTTCACCCTCATTGGCTGAACCGCCGGGGGCGGGGCCAGCGCTCCGTCGCCAGATCTGAACACAGTTTTTCTCTCTTCAGGTAGTGGGCCCGTCCCCATTGAAGGGCGGCTCTTGTCCCTGCAGCCCATGCCATACTGCGTGCAGGATCTTGTTCGCGCTGCGCACACTGTAGCACGTGCAGCCGCGAGCTTTGGGGACGAGGCCTAATAAGCCCTGAAATCTTTGCTAATGTGTCAGTGTTTGCCATGTTAATCAACAGTGAACTACGGGAGTCAAATATTGCCATAAAGCAGAAAAACAAGATGGCCATCTTGAAAAACAAGTCTGTTAATGGTGCTTTCTATTAAATAGTGTAAAATTGGGTGACAACCAATGATGTGAAAACCAAATATAAAAGGAGGGTACACTTAAATAGATAGTAGTCTGTTTGCTCAGAATACAAGAACAAAATATAGACGCATCAGGGCAGCTGCAGACAGGGGGTTTGGAACTGTATTCAGAAAGCATTGGGACCTAATACTATCTTCTCTTCTGTCTATAACAGCCGTCTGAATGACGTGTGCTGACAATGAAGCTTGGTTTGCGGTGGCATGCTGGAGTGGCTTGTTCACTTTTTTTTCCTACTGGGATTGTTGATCCTTCATTTATTCCTCCATGTGCTTCGATCATTCTAGGTGCATGTATTGTGTAACAAAATACAATGCATTCTGAACCAGTTTCCTCACACAGGCTCCAGGAGTAGAGAAGCGTAGATCAGCCAGCCAGTGTTTTGGGTACCAGAGTTAGCCATCGCTGGTCTTTAGTATTTCAAGTTAATCACAGTTTTTAGTAGGACAAGCAGTTTAGATGAATAGGTTACTTACTGACACCGTATTGTATATGTACTGGAAACACACAGCAATCATTTCAGTGGTGCACAAAATAAGATGGATCTGGGATTTTTCCAGCATTTAAAGAACTTGTGTTATTCCAATACGTTTGTTTTCGGATTGATGATCGCTGGACGATTCTGACATTGAGTCCATACTGGTCAACTCAACCCTGTTTGTAATCATTTGCTGAAAAATATATCGTTTGTTTTACTTTCTCCCCGATACAAGTTCCCTCAACCTAATTCAAAACAATGAAAGATGAAAAGATCCCCTTAATTTTCGTACCAAATCTCAATGAAACCCGAAGCGTTGGCTGGTATGGCTGAGTCGCAGGTATTAACTACTATATTTAATTATTTTATATATTTGTTTGCATGAATTCTGAGTATATTGGTTAAGATCCATATTATAGTTTTAAATACTAAGGCCCGTACTGATGCTGTGGACACAGCCAGAGTATGTATTGCCAATATAATTCCATGTTATTGATAATAATGTTGATTCCGTCCTTCTGTTTGAACTCTAACCCCAATTCATTCGAATCAAGAATCTCACGAATCTCTCTGCATTTTTGTAGAAAAAAAAACGGACTCGACTAGAGCCTCATGGTGACAGAGACTGGTTAGTAATGGAGGAGGAGGACTCGGGGCTATAACGTAGGATATAATGTATTTCTGCCTGCAAGCTAAGGCGTGTAATATAGTGCGCGTGCGTCAATGATAATTGGCTGTGTTAGCCAGACGTTTGTATACTTGGGAAGCGCGTGCACGCACACGGCCGTGAGCGGTGGCGCAGCAGACCAGGGAAAATACAATTTCATTGTATTTTCGCGTTGCTGCCACACTGCGAACCAATAACAGCGCGGCCTAAGGCCTCGTTCAGGGTGCCAGCTGCAGGACTCGGAGGGAGGGCGGGAGGGAGGCAGTGCTGCAGTTTGCTGGGCGATCTGTGTTTATCCCCCAGCAGACTTTTCAGCGTTGGGGAGGGGGCGGGGTTACACACAGCAGGGTAAGTATCCAAGTTGCAGTCATGAAATCATTCTGAAGAATGATTTCATTGGCTGCCTTGGTCCCTGTGACGCTGCTGCAGCTCCAAAAAACGAAATTTTCGTTTATTGAAACTGTAGTCAGCTTCAACTCCTGGCTTCGGAGACAGGGCGGTTGCTACCCTGACAACCAGTATTCAAATTGAATACTTTGTTTCTCACAGCAGCACGCACGGCAGCACGCCCTCCCTCCGAAGCCAGCACCCTGAACGAGGCCTAACGCTGTGACGTCAGAGTCACGCCCCCTAACCGCGTGCGTCACAGCTTGCATCCTAGCAACTAAACGCACACAAAGTGCGCGCGCCCGCACACGCACCAGCGCACACTCTATTAAAAGCCTAGGAGGTTGATGAGGCGAGATTAGCCAAGAGGTACAGTTCATCTAATGCACTTTTCAGTTACATCTTGTAGCTTTTTGCAATACCTCCAGATCTGCATCTCCTTACAGTCCTCGCCTGGATACCACATTGCAACTTCATCAGCCTTCATTATCTCTTACCATAGAGGTTTCACTACTGCTCAGTGGTTATAAATCAATGAGTCCAACTCATTAATGTCACCCACTCACATGCTGTATTTCACTGCAGCAGCGGCGGCGATACCCAATCCTACCACTGTAGGATCATTCAGGCAATCTCCAGTCTGGCACACGAAGCCTATACCGGATCTGTAGTTAACTCTTTCGCTGCTGTAAGGGTGTCTGATACATAGCAAGCTCATCAGAAATGATCTACATTAAAATGCATTGAAATTGTGTGACACAGAATAGCAATTTTGTATCCTTAAGTCGCTGACTATTATTTAAGAGCACTGTTCTGTTTATTTTTCAACCAAAGATATTTATATTTTTCATATTTAAAGGAGTGGGACAAGCTACAAAAAAAAAAATCAAAAGAGGGAGGTGGGGGGGAGGAATGCGGAGGATGTTTGCAAGGCACAGTAATAAGAACACGCATGTAAACATATCAAAATTAAACATCAGTCCCGCAGGGGTGCGCAAAATGGGGAGCGCAAGATTTTCTAAGGGGGCGTGGCAGTTACAGAGGCCCTGCGCTCTTCCACAAGGCATTTAAATAAAATGCGGGGGGGAGGCGTAAGGCCTCTGTAACTCCCTTACCTGCTCTCTGCTGGCTCTTCAGCGTCGCGTCGCCATGGCAATGCGGTGTCAAATGACGCCGTGGGGTCATGTGACGTGATGCTTCGCCATGGCAATGCGTGTCAGATGACGCTGTGGGGTCACGTGACGTGACATGACCTGCGGCGCCCTAGGAGACGGGGGGGCGTGAGCGCTGGGGCTGCGCAGGGAACTGCCAGCGCAGGAACTTTGCGCACCCCTGATTAGTGAATCATTAATACGATTGGTATTTCACATAGCAGATATTACAATCCAGGGACCAAAGTAGCCACTGCAACTCCAGGTGTGTAGGTGCAACCTGTCGCTACTATTTTTTTTTGTCGTGATACTGGGATAATACATTTTCACATAGTTACATACTTAATATCGCTCTAGAGGAGAAATCTTCCGGAAAAGCAGTTATCCACAGGAGCCAGACACTGATTAACATGCTTGTGGAATTATTCAATATTGCGGTAAGCTTCTCTGTTTCCAAAACATGTCTCACTTTATCAGTAAAAGTTCTAAAAGGGGAAGGATCACCCTGTTTCCAATGGAGAGTAATTGCACAGCTACTGTAGCTGCTGTTAGTAAATGTGCTATAAGCTTGTTTTATTTGTAGGGGACATCCGGAATAGGCCCAGCGAGGACTATTCTCCCTGGGTCTGCCGGGATCACCACTTCTATAACGCCGTGTTTGTCCCAAATTAGGCAGGTTACCTTAGGGCAGGCTCACAAGACGTGGAGTAATATGCCTCTAGATCAGGGGTGCGCAAACTGGGGGCCCGCAGACAGCTTTCACAGGGCCCAGGACTAACTTTTCCACAGGGCCTCCCACCCACGTGTCGGTGGCTTTGCGAGACCCCTCCCCCCCATTTTCTCTTGCTCCCACACCTCCTCCCTCTTACACTCCCGTCACACTTTCCTTCCCCCTCTCGCTCTTACACCCCACCCCCATTTATTTTTCTCCCCTCCCCGCACTCAATAACCTCCCTCCCACACAGTGACACACACAGTATGACACACAGTGACACAGTGAGCCACACAGTGACATACACACACATTGAGCACACTTTTTTAGTTGCTTTAATTACGTGATCTCCTACCGCCCGGATTCAAAGAATGTAAAGGTGCATGTCCTATCATGCCAGTTCCCCACGGATGACACTGATTCGATGGACAAGGGTCCCATCATTCCCTCATCTAAGATTGTGTCCACTATTACGATTCTTCATCGTATTCAAAAAGCCCAGACCAAGGCTCCCGCTGGAATAACCATTCTCCATCCAAACGTTTTGTTCCCCCTCTTCTTCGGCAGGAGTTTCTTCGATAGGGACATGAATCCAAGCTCGCAGGCCACCTATGGGTTCGGAACACATGTGACCTCTTTGATAGGACCTTTTGGTGGCCAGAATTAAAAACAGAGGTACAGGACTTCGTCTCGGCCTGCAGTGTGTGTGCCCGAACGAAGGTTTCTCGAACACTTCCTTGTGGGCTTCTGCAGCCACTGCCTATACCCTCCAGTCCTTGGACGCACCTTCCCATGGACTTTATTGTTGAACTTCCCCCCTCTCAAGGCATGACTACAATTTTGGTTATTGTTGATCGTTTTACAAAACAGGCTCATTTTGTACCCCTAAAAAAGCTTCCCTCCTCCCAAGAACTGGCAGACATCATCACCAAGGAGGTATTTCATCTGCATGGACTGCCTTTAGAGATCATCTCAGACAGGGGGTCTCAGTTCATTTCAAAATTTTGGAAGGCATTCTGCAGGCGATTAGGGATTGATCTCCATTTCTCATCTACTTACCACCCACAATCTAATGGGCAAACCGAGCGCACCAATCAATCCCTGGAGCAATACCTCAGGTGCTATACTAATGAACATCAGAATGATTGGGCAGAGCCCTACCACTAGCAGAGTTTGCCCACAACAGTCTATCAAATAATTCCCTTGGCTTTTCCCCATTTTTCGCAGCTTGGGGTTACCATCCCCATACCCTTCCCATTCATTCTCCACCAGTAGATGTCCCAGCGGCAGATACCAGGGCACAGAATTTACAGGACCTTTGGAAGGGGATTCAAGCAACCCTTCGCTCATCTACAGAAGAAAGATGAGAGACAAAAGAAATCAGCGGATAAGCACTGCAGGCCATCACACCCATACTCCGTCAGGGATAAGGTATGGCTTTCAATGCGAAACATCCGTTTACGCCAGCCTTCTGCTAAACTCGGACCACGGTTCATTGGTCCATACAGCATCATCCGGAAGAAAAATAAAGTCACCTTTCAGCTGGAGCTCCCCTCATTAAAAATTCGCACCACTTTCCATGTATCCCTCCTGAAACCTGTGGTGAGGAATCACTTTTCTGAGGATCCTAGTCTGGTAAATGTTGACGGTCAAATTGAATACGACGTGTGGCAGATACTTGGCTCTCGTAACTCAAGAGGATTGATTCAATATCTGGTTGATTGGAAGGGGTATGGTCCTGAGGAAAGGACCTTGGTGAAGTCTCAGGATCTTCATGCTCCAGCTCTAGTCAAGGCGTTCCACCGTCGTCAGCCGTTGATTGTAGAGGGGGTGCCCATTCATTGCCATTGGTGTTATTTCTGATCCCATTGAGGACATAGGTAACCACACTGGCAATCAATGGCTGTATTGGTTAGTATTGTGTTTTCATGTTTATTGGGGGTAGCGGAGGTGGGTGAAGGTGGTATTTGACCCATGATGGGTGTTTATGCCTACCGGGTGGGTAGTGGGAGGGTTTAACCCCTTCATTACCATAGAGATAGCAACCGCTAAGGTAATGAAGGGGTTAACTCCTTCCGCGAGGCCTAAACACCCATCATGGGCCAAATACCATCTTCACCAACCCCTGCTACTCACAATAAACCGGGCATGGGTTTTTAACCCCTTCATTACCTTAGCGGTTAGCCGCTAAGTTAATGAAGCTGCCTGTCAATGTATTTTTATTGCATTGGATTGAAGTAGGGGGTTTCCGGCACTGGAATTAATGTGGGGCAGCTCCAGATACTCCGGCTTCAATCTGATGCAGAAAAAATAAATTTTTGGTTTCTATGTCCTACTCGCAAATCCCATCTCGCCATCCCAAGATGAAATTGGCGAGTAGCTCGTTAGTTCAGAGCTCCGATGATCTCATCAGAGCTACTGGGAGGGGTGGCTCAGTGAGTTTTAAGCAGGGAACCTGGTTCAATTCCTGGCATCAGCTCCTTGTGACATTGGGCAAGTCACTTTATCTCCCTGTGCCTTCGGCACCAATAACATAGATTGTTAGCTCCACGGGGCAGGGACCTGCGCCTGCAAAATGTCTCTGTAAAGCGCTATGTAAAACTAGCAGCGCTATACAAGAACATGCTATTTTTTTTTTTTTTTTTTTTACTAGACTAGCGTGATTTTCTCAATAACGCGAGATGGAGCTGTTTTTGAGCTCCCACTCGGTGTGTTTGAGCAGGAGCGACACCGCTTGGAAGATGTACTTCCCGGATGAGTTTGGCTGGTCATCTGAGCTTTCTGAATAGCAACCTTGCCAAATCGTTCGGGAACTGCTCCACATCCTCAATGAGTTAGTTATCGAAGTTTCTAGAATAGGCCCCTTAGTGTAAGTGTAAAGGTGTTTGTAATGCCATCTAAGATAAAAAGAGGAACATGCTCAACACTGGATGGCTCTTTCTCCCATTGGAAAGGAATCCAAAAAGCATTAAATGCAACAGGGTATAATTGTGATGACAGGTTACTTGTTGTATGCTCTTAACTCTCCCAGTGGAGCGATTGAAACATTTAAATAGAGAGTTCTGCAGGTTTCACGGGCTTGGCAGCACCAAGCAGACAACGGGCTCACTTCAATCTCCGTAAAGTAGCATAAAATAAGAGTATAACTAAGTAGCATTATATCTGACAAAGGGAATTATTCAGCAGGGTGTAAATAAAGCCTGCAAATTTTGAAGGCAGGCACAGATTTTCCTGCCTTGAATTGGCGTGATCATTAGTACATGGTACTCTGTTCACAGTAAGGATGAGATATGGTGGGATTTTGGGGGAAAAAAGAAGGATGCTTTTTCTTTGACTTCTGTGAACAACTTGCGGGGATTCACATCTCACGGGGATTTATGACACTGATCTAAAAGTAGTTAAAAACACTCATGCTATAGTGTCCTGCAAGTAACACATGGCATGCATTGTAGAGACCTTCAGAACTGTAAGATTGACAAGCCCAACTGCAGGGGTGACCAACTCCAATCCTAAGGGGTCACCAATGGGTAAAGTTTTAAAGATATCCCTTCTTCAGCACGACTGCTGTTGTTAAGCATACGATTCTACAATGTAAACGGTGGTGTCGGAAGCACAGGGAGAAATAATAATGTCACAAAGAGGTGTACCAGGCCTACTTCAAGAGCTGTGACATTAAAACAAGGCCACTCTTTCTCCACTCAGTTTGGTTATATGTGGTCATCACTAGGGCATTGTAACAGGGACTTATCCCTGTTTGGATAAAGCTGCCTCAGAGCTCTGAATCCAGCATGGAGCTGGTTAATTGCAGCCACTCAATTAGCTAGTCTCCACCTGGACTAATGAGAGCTCTGTTGGAGTAGTAATACCCTTACCCTTACTATGGTATAATAAGAGTGGCCCAGTGAGTAAAGACACTGACTGGCACTGAGTTTGAAGCAGGGGAATCTGGTTCAATTCCCGATATCAGCTCCTTGTGACCTTGGGCAAGTCACTTTATCTCCCTGTGCCTCGGGCACCAAAAATATAGATTGTAAGCACCACGGGCAGTTACCTGTGTCTGCAAAATGTCTCTGTAAAGCGCTACGTAAAACTAGCAGCGCTATACAAAAACATGCTATTATTATATGCATTTTTTGTAGTCTGACTAATATCATTGAACTTATGTTTTTATTTAAACTGTGTTCATACTGTTGATCATTTGTTTAATATAATTTCTCTGCTTTTGTCATTGCAGTTACTGTTCAGGTAGCTGTCCATCAGGCCACTGGCACTCAAATATTTCTAGATATTTTAGCTGTTTTAGCACTAATTGTGAATATATTTTAATTAATATATTATGCTATGAATTATTAAAAGTAGTATTAATAAGTGTTTATCGTGTAACTATGTGTATGTGTATAATTTGCATATCAATTTGTTACTCGCATATCTGATAGTATTACCTGAATATGGCTGAACCCCACATCTTTTAATCAACCTGTGAGCAAGCTGAGCCTTTTTACATTGTGGGGATGTGAGGTATAAAAGTGAGAGATTAAGGAGTAGAACCCCAGAAGAAGCTGTCATATGGGCGAAACGCGTAGGCCTTTTTGTAAACTTGAGGCCACTGTACTGGCAACCGAGCACGCAGATGTCCAGCAGTCATTGACTCACTGTTCCAACACGGAGGGAGGCAGACCAGGCAAAGTGTGTACATGCTGAGGACGGGAGCAAGCGCGACCGGAGCCAGATTGGAGTGCACCTTAAGACCCTCGATGTGAGTCACCAGTGGGGAGATTGTGAGTTTGTCCTTCCCTTGTGTTATTTGTTTTATGATTAAAACGTTAATGCACTGTTTCTTGCATATGCTTTTTCCCCGCATGAGGTTCATCAAGGTTCTTTACCTCACCAACATCCTGCTTGGAGATCAACTGTTGTGTACAAACTGTCAATCAGTAACTAGTATTACTACACAGTTTATTTCACTTATTGCACTGTTTAAATCACTTTGCTCCATTGATACCATTATCTCTATTTTGCTGGATGCCTGCTGCTCTCTGCCCTCTCCTGCCACAGGCAACTGCACAGCATGTTCAGAGAGAATTTCAACATTGTTCCTGTGCTGTGAAGTTGCTTGCAGTCCCCGCCCATTCAGATGTTTCCTCCAATTAGGCTCCAGGGAGGCAGAGCCTGAGGACTATGAGGACTGTGACGTCAGGATGCAGGGAAAATCTGCCGCCTCCAAAATCTGCCGTTTTAGGCCTGGGCCTAATGAAAAATCTAGCACTGGTTATGACCACGCAATGTATTCTGGGGTGTGACATCTTCCTCTTTGTTTGAACACCCACCTACTCACAGGTGATCCATTAATTAGTTGGCAGCACGTGTCTTTAAACTGTGGAAGGAGATGAGAGACATGCAAATGGCCTCAAATTTGCATCGCAACATTTTGAGGGTTTCTCTTACATTTTGCATTTTTTGGGATATTTAAAAAAAGAACAGACACGGTAGGTGCAATATTATCCCCAGTGGTCTGGCCCCTCTATGGGGTTCTCTCTGTTATGTGTCTGCTGTCACTATTCAGTGTTTATGTTGTTACAATGTAACTCCCTTTCCTGGCTTCTGAAACCGTTGCCTTTGCAACTCCCCTTTACTCCTTTGTGAGTTGGGCTGCCCTGGACACTTGATGCAGTCCCTGCCTTATTTGCTGCTTGCATGGGCAAGCACACTTCCTCTTTGAACCCTGCAGTCATTGTGAGTAGTCATATCTCCCCTATCCCTTGGTATAGTAAATGTTATTTACCTATCCCTATACCTATTGCTATCCCATTCTAGACCCATTCCTTAGTTTCCTCAGTACCCTTTCCAGTTTTTATTTCTGTGATGTGTCCAATAAACACTTCAGCAAATAAGAAGCTTCTACTTGTTTGGTATATGGGATTGAGTTAAAATGCTTCTACTCACTTGCCACATTGAGCTTGGGACAGAACACCCAGATTACTGCAGACATTTGCTAATTTTGTCTGAATTTTGCTAAAATGGCAGTATATAAAAGGGCCAATAACCTTGTACATTGACTATTAATGCTCGGTGAATTATTCTTTTTGCAAAGCTTGCCGTTTTCTTGATTTTCTTTTCTAGAAAAGACTCCCACGCATTCGCAAACTTCATAAAACAACCTGTAGTGTACATCTCTAGCTCAGGGCACTTTCCCATAAATATGAAGAAGAGAAGCAGGGGAACTATCTATTGACACAATGTAAATATTGATTGCTTGTGTAGGACCTGCCCTTTGGAGATTGTTTTGGAGAGGCAGTAGTTTTTTTTCATGGTTTGGCCACAATGTGTAACTAAAGAGATCCTCTTTTAAATGAAAGGTTAATGATATTGTATTGCAGGCTTTATGTAGAATGATTAATTAAAGCTGCAGACCAAGCAATATCCTACATGTGTTTAAAAAAAAATAAAAAATCAGTTCTGTATGTAGCCCCCCTTTCTCCGAGACTAAGGGGAACTACCCGTGCTGCCGTTACCTGTGGCTCACAGAAGGCCTAAGCCTCCGCCTCTAGGAGCCTGGGGTGGTCTCGCTTCTCTTGTTGCAGCGCCTCACCTTGAAGGGATCCTAGCGCAGCAGGATAACCCCTCACAGGAACCAACACAGTCAGTAAATACACACACACAGGGTATATATAGGAAGTATTTACTGAACACACACACAACCTATTATATAATGGTACATACAAACATAACACAGTGATCATGCAAGGCCCCACACCATAACACCACCCTGTTGGAACCCCCCAAAGTACTGAGGTGACCTGGGCACCTAACCACCCCGGTGTCCACATAGTCAGGCCCACCCAAAGAGTGTGTGGAGTAGCGCTACCCACTGTGTATGACCGTTGTGCACGTGGGGTGCCTTCCTGGTCTTAGGCAAGGCAAGGCCAACTTGTATAGTGGTCTGCCAAACATCAATGTGCGATCTGCTGGATCCTCTCTCTCTCCTGTCCTCAGGGTCCGCCTCTCGAGTGAGCTCCAGTTGGAGGGTTTCCCTTTAAATGTCTATAAGAGTGCCTGTGGTCTGGCCCCAGACCGCAGGCCGCAACTCACCGCGTGGCCGTCCGGTCACGAATGCAGTACTCTAATACTAATGTGCTAAGGGGAGCATCCCTATCTGGGGGCCTTCCCTACAGCACCACAAGCTATAGGTGATCAGGATATCTGGCCTAGTCCAGTGGCGCACTTCTCCCTAGACCTTACCTCACCCCTTGCCGTCCTGCTCCCGACTGAGCGCGCGGTCCCTAGCACACCAAATGTATCTCTTTTGGTCTTCGCTCTTCCTGCAGCCCTATTGGCTGTGCTGCTCTCACGTGGTGCATGCCCTGGAACGTGCTGGGACTCATAGTCCCATGCCGAGCTGTCTCTAATGGCCGCCGCACTCAGGTCCAATGCACATGCGCGAGGATCACACTGCGCATGCGTGATAGTCAAGATGGCCACCGCCTGTGCTCCGCAGTACCGGAGCAGCTCCCTGCACCTAGCCAGGCCTGCCCGCAGCTCTTGCAGCACCCGGACACCTCTGTAGCCATTCCAGGAGGTAAGAGGGGACCTGGCTACACGTACTATAAGAAAATAATCCCCTTCCTCTTCTGAAAGAGACTCTGGCACACCCCTTTTTTGAGCCCTGCCCTCTCTCTAGCAGAGTATTGTATTGTATGTCTTTATTTATGTAGCACCATTAATGTACATAGCACTTCACAGTAGTAAAACATGTGACAATCATATAAAGAACAAATAATACAAATAACAGGTCATGGGAATAAGTGCTTCAGACATAAAAGTAACATTTCGGAAGAGGAGTCCCTGCTCCGAAGAGCTTACAATCTAATTGGTAGGCAGGAAGAACATACAGAGACAGTAGGAGGGCATCCTGGTAAGTGCGTCTGCAGGGGGCCAAGCTTTACGTATCATGTTTATAATATTAGCCACAGTACTACTCATATGATTCTTTAAGCAAGTGTGTCTTAAGGTGGGTCTTAAAGGTGGATAGAGAGGGTGCTAGTCGGGTATTGAGGGGAAGGGCATTCCATTGCATTAATTGTATCTAGTGACTGCCTTGTCACATGATCTTCCCCACAGAACTTTGCATCTTTGGTCCTCTTCTGCTGCACTGACAGCCATTTAGTGAACCCGCCAGCTGAATCTTCACCGATCGATCACAGAGAACGGACCGATCAGCAACTTAGCTAATTACTTATCATTGTGTGGATTGTATTGATGCACATATTTAAAAAGAAATAAACGGACTGCTGCTTTAAGAGGTTATTTATTATTATACTGCAGGCTTTTAAAGAGCATGAAAAGTAGTGTGTATTATTTTTAAGACATACCATAATAGTACTCCTACAGTAACTTTAAGGGCTGACATTACAATGTTTTGGGTGAGACTGCCAAACTTCATTCTAAATAAAACAGCAGTGATACTCTCCCTATTTACCACCACCCTGATTTTGTTGACCCCTTTTTGCCAGACTTACCTGCATTACCTGGTGATGAAGGAGCTAAGCGTGTAAGAGCATTGCATTTGCAAGACTGCAGTGTCTGCCTCATTCGTGGCTATCACAATAATAATACATAATGGAAGAGCCAAAAGGAAAGAACGATGGTGCGGGAACGCCATCTCTTTAAGACCTTAGCATTCCGTCATTGCTCCCTATTGGCTGCTGCTATTTCAGCACCCGTGACAGCACCGAAGCAAATGCCCATCGCTAGGCTTTCCACTGGTCTGTGAGACCCTGTGCGGGGAGGAGAGTTGGAGAGCAGCAGTGCTAGATGATAAGGAATTACACACTCTGAAAGGAAAAGCTTAGTAGGGTAGGATAGGAGAGGGGAGGGAGAGGGGGAATGGATGGAAGGCATGGGGAGTGCAGAAAGAAAATAAGGGAATGGTGGGAGAGTACATCCATAAAAGGAGAGAAATAGAAGGAAAAAAAAGATATTGGATCTCTCTTCTTTCCATCACACACTGGCCCAGATCCACAAAAGGATGCCAAGCTTTAGCATGCCTCTAATCCCATTTATCTGGGCTACTGAAGGATATTGGAAGGGGGGGGGGGGGCGGTGTAATGGCAGCAAAAATAATATTGTTAACCCCTCTACTGCAGAAAATGCCTGCAGTAGTGGTTGCAGTGTGTGGGTTACTGGGAGTCAGAGATGGGCAAATATGTCCAGGTATGCCTGACCATTTTGTTATTTCTCTGTCCTATTTTTCACAGACAAATGCTCAGGTGGGATTGCAGGAGCTAAATCTGCCGGTACCGCCAGAACATTGTCCGCATGGTGTATTTCTGATTGATTTTGGGTTGTCAGATCATTAGATTTATTTAAAAACCTAATCGTCACGCTTTTCTTTCTATAGGAAAAAAATGGACGTTTGACCCCCTTTGCTGCTAAATGGGCCTAAATCTCTTGCACAGTAAAGCAATGCTGGTGTCTGTCAGTGAATGGGTTAAAAGTGACTTAATTTTTTAATGGAATAAATATAGCAACATCAAAATAAATAGAGAACTGACTCCGCTGGGATAGATCAAGACAATCATGTTGTTTTTAATCCTCTTTTCTCATTAGGAAAATGGTAGCTGCAAATCCCAGAATGCTTTTAGGATTGAAGTGAAATAAAACAGAACTGACCCAATCATAGTCATAAGAATGTCATTTAATGTGTAACAACCACTGTATAACTTCACTTTATAATCACATTTTGGCTACCTCTTAGGGTGACCAGATGTCCCGGTTTAGCCGGGACAGTCGCGGTTTTTAGGCTCCCGTCTCAACTTTTTGGGGTGCTGTCCCGGTTTGCGAACCCGCTGGCCGCACACGCGCGATCGGCGCTTGCCGGTTGCTCGTGCACGATCGGGAAAGCTCCGATCGCGCACGAGCGACCGGCAAACGCCGATCGCACATGCGCAGCCGGCAAGTGTTCTTTGTGCATGCTCAGTCGGCGCTCGCCGACCGTGCCCTGCACGACATTTGTTCTGATTTTTTTCCGTGACAAATATGGTCACGCTACTACTGCCGGTAACTCAGTGACCAGCAATAAAGGTCAGCGATGGGGGAACAAGTGCAGAACAGGGGGAACACATTGTGGTTTTCCCGGAGACCTTATTCTGGTTCTGCCACTATACTTTAAATGTGCCTATAAATATTTTGCCAAATTCAGCAAGCATTAAAAGTCAATGTGCAAGGTCATTCAGCCCTTTAATATACTGCTATTTTTACCAAAGGCTATAGAAATTGATGCCAATAGCTTGTCAGAATTTTTTTTTTAAATGGGAAAAATTTGAGCAATGTAACTTTTTGCAAAAACTTCAAAGCGATGAGAATTCGAAGACCTTCTCCCACCTCTACATGCACTCAATGTGTTGCTGGCCCTAAAGGACAGAGGAGGTTTAAAAAGGGGGTATGGGCAGTCCAGTTGCCCTGAACCCCATAAGATCTAAAAATGGTTGAGCTAGCATTGCACAATCCGTAGCACATGGGTTAAAACTGCAGAGATGACTTCTCTCCCCGCCCCCTCAGCTCGGCTTTTGCTTTGTGGATTTGCTACTGCTACCGGCACTACCGTTTAACTGCACTCAGCCACATCATTAATTCAGGTAATAGGAACAGCAAGACCAGCAGGAAAAGGGAAAAAAATAAATAAAGCTCAGATCTTCATTCTGTGTTTACTGTGGCAGGAGAAAAACAAAACAAAAAAAACCTAGAAATCCGTTCTGTAATATTGTTGCTGGGTTGCATGGTGGAATTCCAAGTCCAATTACGTGCAAAAAATTCAGAGCGCTCTGCAAGATCAGTATAAATTACTAACACCATAATTATTTAATGTGTTCGTTCGTTCCAGGTCAGGTCAAGCCTCGGTAATTTTGAGCAGTTCTCACTCACTTGCTCAAGGCATTAACCGTTTGGGTGCCATTTGACGTAGTTATTACGTCATGAGCTCAGCCACTCCAGGGACCCAATAACGTAGTGGCTTGTTTTTTTTTTCTAGGGGAGATCGCGTTCTTTTGTTCCGTCACTAGTGATGCCGCGAATAAAGGATCCCCAGAACTGAAAATAGTCCCAGTTTGGTAAAAACATAAAATATATATATATATATATATATATATATATATATATATATATATATATACATACATATATGTGTATGTATATATATATATATGTGTATGTATATATATATATATATATATATATATATATATATATATATATATATATATATATATATATATATATATATATATATATTTAAATTGTGGGTGAGATAGCTGCTTTAAAGTTCTGGCATCAGTGGATTCTGCATTAGCTCTTTAAGCTAAAATTCTACTTACGTCACTGTCTCTTTTAAGCAGCAGTCAAGCTGCCGGTTCCCACCCCCCTTTAATATGTGCATCAATACAAGCCACACAATGATAAATAATGAGCTAAGTTGCCGATCAATCCGTTCTCCTGTGATCGATCAGCAAAGATTCGGCTCCGGGGTTCACTAAATGGATGTCAGTGCAGCAAAAGAGGACCAAAGATGCAAAGTTCTGTGGGGAAGATCATATGACCAGGCAGTCAGTAGGTACAATTGGTGCACTGCTAGAGAGAGGGCAGGGCTCATCAGGGTGTGCCAGAGCCTGTTTCAGAAGAGGAAAGGGATGTGACTTTGTAAATGGTTGCTATAGAAACAGAAAAATGCTCGTTACATTATATTACATTACAAATTTCATTCAGAGTTGTTTTTTTTAAAGGGTACAAGTATTTTCTCATAGTGCAGAACTGATTTATAAAAAAAAAAACACATGTAGGATATTGTTTATTCTGTAGCTTTAAGACCGCCTGAACAATGGGGTCCTGTGGAACTCATTCCCTGGTTCGGTAGGAATGGGGGGAAAAGATAAGGGGCATCTTTCTGGTCCAAAACCCAGTCCGCATCTACCCCATCCTTGGGATTCACCAGTTAAAAGTGTTATAAATACTGATGCACTCTGCTGACGTCCAAGTTCTTGGTGGTTGGCTCATTAGCTAGTGGTCATTCATTTTGGTTCATATTAAGAGGCCTCATAGTCCTAGAGGGAAATGGATCAATGCAAAAATAAATGTGTTTTTGCTCAGTGCTCCACGTTTTGCAGGCCTTTCCTGCAAATGTAAGAAGTTTGTTTGCCAGGTTTAAACAGAGAGATTTAGTGCACTGGCTGATTTTCCGATGCACATAGAAAATGGATCAAAGTTGGCGTCAGTTAACGCCTCCTATTCACACTCCTCAAATCGTAAACTAGAGCCTTTATAAAAGAGACGCAACGTGAACATTTGTCTCCCTTTTGCTCCAAAAGTGTCGATGGATAAATTGTCCCCCACAAATCTTTGGAACTAGAGCATCTTCCACTACATTTCCGACTCCAAAAGGTAAGATTCCGTTGAAAGTAGAGACGTGCAGATCTGCCGAGATTCGCTTCAAAGCAGTTTCAATTACACTTTCCAGTAGCTTACAAAACTTGCAAATGTTTTGTATGAACTTTTGGAGCGAATACATCTAGCGACGGAAAAAACATAAGTGGTTCTTTTTCCACAAGTTTCATCGATTTTGACAGTAATCGAAATGAATGGAACGTTCAATGCCCATTGGGGTTTTTTAGCGTTAAGTTAACTTGTTGCAAACTTTGGGATCGATTTAGAACTAATAATAGTGAATGAAAGAGGCAAAGTTTGTTTAGGCCTGCGAAAGGTTTGCACTTCTCTACTTAAAGGTCATAAAATTTATGATCGTGTTACTAAAAAGCTGTTACTGTATATGCATCACTGAGAATAGGATATACATGCTCAAATTGCAATGTAACAAGTTATTTAATGTAATGTAGTAATCTTGGCCATATGTATCCGCAAGAGGTAATAATAATTATATGTGGACAGTTAGGGAACGAGCACAGATGTCATAATGCAGTAACTCAATTACTACCTTTTTAATATCGTTTTACAGTCTTATTTTGAATCCCAGATAATAAAAAATGCACAAATTCGCACCAGGGATTAGTGAAAGGTAATTTATTAAAAATACACAAAAACTGAGGGGATCCAACCCCACCAAGGAGAACACCTGATGGTGGCTAAACCCTAAGCTGCACAGTATACAAATACAGTAAAATTTATATAAAAAACATGAAAGAAAAAAACAAACATGAAAACAACCTGTCAACAGATTTGTATAGAAACCGCTATAGGGTTGGGCACTGGCAAGGGGAAACGGACACTCCGACTGAGACAGTCAGCAGACTCGCGGTGGCTGCACAGGATCCGGATCTCGGCACCGCGGAGATGGATAAAACCGCTGCTGTCTCCTGCAGGCTCCGTCTAAGCTTACCAGCATACACGCGCAGGATGACCTGTCGTGACCTCTACGCGTTTCGTACCAAGTACTTCGTCAGGAGAGTCGGATCCTGTGCAGCCACCGCGAGTCTGCTGACTGTCTCAGTGTGAGTGTCCGTTTCCCCTTGCCAGTGCCCAACCCTATGGCGGTTTCTATACAAATCTTAAATAATGAATGGACTACAGTACATAACAATACAGCAGGTTGGTTGCAATACACCTGCCTTTGAGGCTGTTAACATTGGAAATTGCTGTAATGTTAATGCCCCATATACCATCTGGCTCCAGATTTTCCAAACAGGTTCAGTAAATCCCGGTTTGTCAACTTTGATGGGAGGGTTAAAACACATAAATGGTCCGAGCCTGACGTAGATAATCTGGAATCAAGCTCTAAGTGAAATTTCCACAATTTAAATTCCTGGACTGAATGCTTAGAAAATCACCCTCATTCAATAATTTTAGTGAGAATACCATGCCCCAGATTTTCAGGGACAGATTCTGCCGGTTGCAGATTTGCAGGATAAATTTCAATCCCACCTATGAGAAAATAATTTGAGATGGCGGATACAAATCGAGGAATAGCTGAGCTCATACCTTGAGTTTCTGAAGAAGGATGATCACACACCCTAATAATGCTTTCTGCAAACATGAACATGGGAGATATAGGGAATCATTGGAGATATAGGTGTAACATAGCCTCCCGGCAGTTACTTCTTTTTCTGGGCCTTTCCTCTTTCAGTCCTATTAGTGCAGGCAGTGGAAAGGTTAATTCCTTTTCTTAGGCCTGTGTGTTTATTCCAGCCTTGAATAATGTATCTGTATTCAAGGGCAGGCCTGGCAACTCTGATGATGTCAATCTAAGGGATGGATATTGGTTGGAACGCCCCCTGATGTGTGTGGACCAATCTGTATCCGGCTCTGGCTTGCTATGAGTCAGAGTTAGAGACACTCCCCAAGGATGTTCAAATTGTGGCTTCCTCCCAAATTGTCAGTTGAGTTAGTAGTTAGGGCCTCATGCAGAGAGCATAGAATTTTAAAATTGGCGAATTTCATAAAAAGTAGCTTTTTTGGAGAGTTTTATTCTCCATATGCAGAAAAGTGCGAATTCTGCTATGTTTAACATGGATGCGTGTGGCGAGTTTAAATTGGCGAGATGCGCGCTTCAGAAACGTGTAAAAACAAATTCGCGCCTTTTTTTCCCCTTTACTATAGGCGGCGAGCGCCATCTTGCCATCTTTTCCTGGCGCGGCAAAAATGCGAGAATCGCGCCATTTTTTGGCGCGAACAGCCGCTATATGCCGTTCGCACCTCTCTGCATTCGGAGAGTTTTAAAAATGGCGAGATGGAGGTTCTCGCCAGCCGCGAGGCGAGTTTTAGCAATTGAAAAAACAAAATGGCGCGTTTTTCGGAACTCGCCATTTTCTGCCGTTTTCTGCGCGAAATTGAACAAAAAATGGCGAGTTTTGAAATAACGATGCTCTCTGCATGAGGCCCTTAGTTAGTGAGTTGAGAGAGAGTCTGAGAGAAGTCAGTTAGATGAAGAACTGTCTCTCCCTTCCAGTCAGGCCAGGGCTGGAAGGAAAGGGAATCATGGCTCTGATTTAGAGGAGGTAGAGAAAGAAGCAGATGATGATAAGAACCATGTGAACTGTCTATTCTCTGTCCTGGAGCTGACTGCTGACTAAATAGAGAAAAGACATGCTGTGTGTGAGTTACTGTCTCTGGATGAAGAAGTGTCAGTGGGGGTCTATCCCCTTAAAATCCACAGGGGATCCACGCTGGCTGGAGGCACTGCAACCAAGGAAGACATCAAGGTAATTTGCCTATCAGCATACCCCGGAAAAGGATGGGAATATCAGGTTCCTGATGCTACACTAAGGAGCCTGCAGCCCATCCTGGCACTGCAGTTGGGGCGTCTACCTGAGGCTACACCAGGGAGGAGTGGGTACCCTTCTGTATCCCCCAACGAAGATAGCAGCAAGGGGACAGGGACTCTGAGATGGCCTTGGAGACCCCTGTGCACCCAGCAATAAAAGGACTATTGCAGCAAAGATTCGTGAGGCATTCCCTGAAGCTATACCAGGGTGCGTGGTACTCAAAGAAAGAATGGATTGTGCTTTATTTGTGTGGCCCCTTACTCACAAAGTGGTGGTTTTGCTCTCGAGACCGCATGGTGCTGGACTTTGTGCTTTTAAAATGGCGGTTCCAGAGAACTGGGGACCGCATGGACTCCTATCTACCTCAAAATGGAGGTTCCCGCTCCTACCAGGGAAGCCATGTGCTCTTTTGCAAAAGTTGCATCAACCTGCAAGCTTTTGCTGATTTACAGTTTGCAGAAACAGCAAGAACTGCTGAAACCCCTCCCCCTTGCTTGCTCCGGATTGGACTATACTATCCACCAGGGGGAGGAGCTGGGTGTGCCCTGCAGGAGCAACAGGATGTGAGGAGCCAGATGCACTTCCACTTCAAACACTGGTGTTTGTGTATGCCAAGCTGCCTTAATTGCTCCACTGTGAGAGAACGTGGCCTAGTATGAACTTTGTGCCAGTGTGCTGAGGTCTGTCGGCATCTACATAGGAGTCTGGGTGAGTGCTTTCCAAACCCCTGGTTATATCACCTGGCCCCAGAACTGTGGTCAGTGTGCCACTTACTGAGTAGCCAACCGTTTGAGCCCCGCGGAGGTGCACCACCTTCACACTGCGAGGTGCGTCCTACTGCGCTCTGGTAAGCTGCTCCAGGATGGAGAAATCTGTGAGTCGGAGGCTGATGACATCACTGAGGTCCCTGACATTACCTCCACCGTATCGAGTATGCTGCGGAGCTGCAGGTTCCAGTAATGGTTGCTGGTGCCTCCCGCGAGATCCACGCTGCCAGCGAGGGTGCTACAACCTCTGAGGTACCGGTCAGGGCCTCCCACGATCCCGAGTCGGCTGTGGAGTTGCTGTCTCCTGAGGTCATCGCGGCCGAGGCTCGGGAGATCCCCTTCGTTGATCCGCCCTGGGATCCTGTGCCTCTGCTGAAAGAATTGCGCCGCCAAGAGATGCGCGAGGCCCGCGCACGGGCAGTCGCATATGTGAGAGAGGCGGAACGCCACTACAACGTGCTGGGGCTGCTGGGAGAAGTTCTTCCGGGAGTGCCGGCAGGCACTACTCGGGATGGCTGCCCTAGTGCACTTGTTGCTGCTCCATCACCGGGAGAAGGGAAGGCCGCAAAACCGTCCAGCCGAATGGGTGTAACATCTGCAGCTACCTCCCCGGTGAGTGTTAAGTCTTCGGATTCTTTTTCCCTGCCATGCTGGGGCATAAAAGAAGAATGGAGCTTCCATGCTGCTCCAGCCGCTGTTGTGGCTGAAGTGATTGTTGCTAGAGGCTCTGGACTGTGGACACTGTTATGGCTCCGCTCAGGGAGGTCTCTTTAGTCTCCCGCTCACAGGACTATAATGTGCCTGGTCCGCCCTGCCATGTTCCAGTACTCCCTGATGCTGTCAGCCCTAGCGTTTACACTATGACCCCTCAGGCCTTGTCACCAGTAATGCCTGATGCCCCCATGAGTAATGGTGTTGTTATGCCTGTCATGTCTGTCACGCCAATGGTACGGGTATCACCACAAGAGGAGGAAGGTCAGCGTAAGGCTGCAGAACAAGCTGCAATACAGAGGTTGCTAAGTGAGTGGAAAGTGGGGCGTAGTATCTACATGGACAGGGTAGAATATATTTCTGCTTCTGGGCATAAGAGATGTTATTCCATCAGGGTGCCAGATGGTCAGGGCAATATGGTTAAAAAGCCTGATCCTGCACACTACTACTGAGGGTAGCCTTTTCATGCAATGTATGCCATGTCTATACAGTGGTTTGTTATGTAAGATATATGATGAAATGTACAAATGTTGTTGCATTTCATGTCTGTCATAATTACAGATTGTTGCACAGTAAGGTAGTGTTATACCTACTGTAGTCCAAGTGGGGACATTGGAGTTTCACCAGGGGAGATTGTAACATAGCCTCCCGGCAGTTACTTCTTTTTCTGGGCCTTTCCTCTGTCAGTCCTGTTAGTGCAGGCAGTGGAAAGGTTAATTCCCTTTCTTAGGCCTGTGTGTGTATTCCAGGCTTGAATAATGTATCTGTATTCAAGGGCAGGCCTAGCAACTCTGAGGATGTCAATCTAAGTGGTGGATATTGGTTGGAATGCCCCCTGATGTGTGTGGGTCAATCTGTATCCGGTTCTGGCTTGCTATGAGTCAGAGTTAGAGACACTCCCCAATGATGTTCAAATTGTGGTTTCCTCCCAAATTGTCAGTTGAGTTAGTAGTTAGTGAGTTGAGAGAGAGTCTGAGAGAAGTCAGTTAGATGAAGAACTGTCTTTCCCTTCCAGTCAGGCCAGGGCTGGAATGGGAGGGAATCATGCTGCCTAAATCAGGGCTCTGATTTAGAGGAGGTAGAGAAAGAAGCAGATGATTATAAGAACCATGTGAACTGTCTATTCTCTGTTCTGGAGCTGACTGATGAATAAATACAGAAAAGACATGCTGTGTGTGAGTTACTGTCTCTGGATGAAGGAGTGTCAGTGAGGCTCTATCCCCTGAAGATCCACAGGGGATCCTCGCTGGCGGGAGGCACTGCACCCAAGGAAGTTGTTCCCCCCCCTGTTCCTTGTCCTGGCTCTCCCCACACCACCGCAGAGCCCTCAGCCCTCCTGTTGCCAGCAGGTTACAGCACAACCACATTAGAGTAACCAGAAAGGAGAGTACCCCCAAATATCACTTAGGGGGGTACCCTAAAAGGGTTACATAGGGAATCATGGAGATATAGGGAATCATGGGAGAAATAGGGAATCATGCAAAAGCCCTGAAATAGAGCCATGTAATTTATCTTGTGTTTGTCAAGTGGAGTTTACTTATACTCGTGGGACGTACTCCACTCATTTTTGCTGTATCATGCAGTTTTAATCTATGTCAATTAAAGAAATAAAGTGGGATTTGGGAAGATGGAGAATTTTTTCTCTCACCACAAATAATTGATGGACATCATATGAAATAGTGAACAACATCATAGGTTACACAAGAGAATGTTTTGTGTATGTCTTTATGTAGCCCTCTGCCTAAAAGTCCCATTCTCCCCCATTTTAATCTGCCTAATGTACTTTTATGTCAGGAGCTTTATCCTGGAGGAGGAGGAGTTTTTAAGTAGCTCAGCGGTTGGTTGTTAATGCAGATAAATTCCAATGTGAGCCACTTACACAGTGTGATCTAATTTTTGGCAAATTACTTTATCTCAGTGTCTTCAGTGGACATATATGAAAATATGATGCATGTGTAACCCTGCTTCCCCCCTTCCCCCAGACTCTACGGTGGTGTCTAGGGTGCATGAGGGCAGATTACATGTGGTGTGGTGCGTACCTGTGAGGAACAGGAGGGCCTGAGCTTCCCGCGATGTTGTGAGGGAGCCAGGACCGGGCTTCTGGGGTGGTAGCCTCCATGATCTCTTAGTGGTGCAGCGCCTCCATCTTCTATACTCCCAGGAATATGGGACAGGACCGGTATAGAAGAACCCCTTGGGTCCCATGGTAATACTTTTCAATTCACACACAGTCTTTGGTAATAACGAATAGTCTCTTTTATTGACAGAGCAGCAATTTCCCAACGATAGTGGCTTCCAGCAGCCGCAACAACAACAGCAAAGACGTGTTATTACGCCGCTCGACTTCCACACAGATAATTCCTCCTCTCCTTCCCTCCAAGTCTCTCCTCCGACAGGATGGTCTGGGCTAGGGCTTCAATACCCCATGGCCCACCCCCGAGGTTATCCTCGTGGTGGGTCTTGGATTCTCCCCATCACCCCTGGCAGAGGGGTGAGGGCATTGGTCCACCAAGTCTATAATTCTATCAGCTCTACTAAAGGACGCTGAATCTTTCCGCTCCTCTCTCTCTGCTCCTGCACTCTACGCAGGGGAGACCGCAGTCTCCTCCAACTCCTCGGACCGATCCGCAGGATTCTTTGACTCACGGCATATTAACTGAACTGCATACTCCCGGCATACCTAGAACTAACACTACTACACAGGAGTTGCTGCTAAATATAGAGCTAGCCCCGCCCCTCGTGATGTCAGCAGAACCTCCCCTCTTGCTCACGCCTGCAGCAGAGTCCAGGCCTGCATCTACCACTCAGGATAGGGCTATGAAGGGGGAAAACCCATGATGATTACTGGGGCCTGATATTAACAGGACTTACCACAGTAGAAGGAAGATAGGTATAGCCTGTGCTGTTTACAGGGGGCTACACATGTCAAATAAATCTTATGTTAGGCCAGCGGTGCGCAAACTGTGGGGCACGACCCCCAGGGGGGGCGCGACACTGCCGACGGGGGGCGCGGGGTTTACAGAGGCCCCGCGCGCTTCCCGAAGGCACTTAAATTAAGTGCCGGGGGAGCTGCAGGGCCTCTGTAAACCTTACTTACCGTGGCTTCGGCGGCTTCCTCCCTGCGTCGCCATGGCAACGCGGCGTCAAAATGACGCTGCGAGGTCATGTGACGTCACGTTGCTATGGCAACGTGACGTCATTACGCCGGAGCGCGGGTAAGTTGGGGTTGGGGGGGGGCGCGGGAATGAGGGGACAGCCGGCAGGGGGGCGCAGGGAAAAAAGTTTGCGCCCCCCTGTGTTAGGCCACTGAAACATATCACAACCTACAACAAATCGTTGCTTCTTCAAATCAAAGTGTCAGTTAGAATAGTACACTTAGAGGAGCACTTGGCACGAGATCAGGAAGCTCAGACAGTCCCAAGTAGGAATGTTTGCACCAGGAGCTACAAAGTCCCTAAATAGAGCAGAAAAATTTGCAGCAGACCCCCGACACATCTTTGGAGATAGGGGGGGTGGGGGGGAAGGCTTAATCGCAGGACGTAGCACATTTCTTCCACAGGAGGGAGCAGAGGGATTCGGAAATGGTGGCGTCATAAGGACCCAGTGGATCAGACCCTGAAGCTGACCAGTAGAACAGGTCCCTGCCCTCCACTAAAAAGGATATTGAAGACCTGCTGAAAAGCATCAAGCAGACAATCCAGACCAGTGTTTTATAACATTTTTTTTTGGTTAAGGAACCCTATAATTATATTGTGAAATTCTAAGGAACCCCACCCCTCTCTAATAGCGTGTCTGAGATCAGATGCATTGTAAGGAACCCCGAACCTCTCTAATAGCGCGTCTGACATAAGATGCATATTAGGGTTGCCAGGTGTCCAGTATTGAACTGGACTGTCCTGTATTTGCATACTGTCCAGTAACAAATTAGAGGTAATACTGGACATGTATATGTCTGGTATTACCTCTCTGGACATAGTGACCTGACTGGCTTGGGGGCCGTGGGATTTCCATGAGCAGGGCTGTTCCTAGAAGGCTGGGCAGCTTCCTCCATTCTGATTGGCTGCTGCTGGGTAATGCTGCAGGAGGAGGTGTCAGGAGCCTGGGGTTGGGCCGCAAGGACAGGAGGAAACAGCATGGAGCAGAGAGGTGTGTATGTCTCGAGTGTGTGTGTGTGAGTTTCTCGAGCATGTGTGTGCATATTTGTGGAGAAGCCACCTGGCAACCCTAGAAGCATTGTAAGGAGCCCCAAGGCTCTCTAATAGTGTGTCTGTGATGACATACATTGTAAGGAGCCCCAAGCCTCTCTATTAGTGCGTCTGTGATGACATACAGTGTAAGGAACCCCAACCCTCTCTAATAGCGTGTCTGATCAAATGCATTGTAAATTCTTCTGTATTTGGTACTATTTTCAAGGTACCTGGAAATTACAGGGAACCTTTTAGGGATGCTAAGGCAACCAATGGTTTCATAGGAACACCTGGTGATAAACACTGTTCCAGATAGAGATGCAGAAAACTTTAACAGAGTTTAAGCAAGAAGTAACATGACCTGGGAGACTGCGAGGAAGCTCCTCTCCCCTCTATGCCAAATACCCAGAACCCCACATAAATAAAGCACAAATAACAACAAGACAAGGTCTGGGGGTACTAAGGCCACGGCTTTTATTTAACCATTAAATAATTGGTAAGGTCTACCCCTGCCAGAGCGCTCCAACAAACAGGGTCAAAGGTCCTTGAACCGATGATCCGTGACACCCAAGCCGAGCCCACGTGATCTGGTCGTTGACACGAGTGGGCTCCCGGAAGTCACATTTAAATGAGCCCCGCCCACTCTCCACTCCCACCACCACTGGGCTTCACCAAGTACGGAGCCCCTTCTGGCAAGAATAAGCACACTTACCCCCCAACTGCCGCCGCGACAGAGGGAATAACCACCACCTCACTTTGACCTCTTATGGCTCCATCAAGGAACTTCAGTCCTTATTCTCATATTTGTTTTATAATTTATTTATTTGTATTTTTCCATAATAAACTTCAAACAATAACAACCACAACAATCTACACAAAACAGGGATGGGTGGGTGGGAATTGCTGTCAGGGCGTGACCTGACCATGTGCCCTTCCAGCTGCCCTAAAATAACCTCCCCCGCCCCTCCCACACCATGACCCCGTCACCCGAAGGCAGGTGGGGAAGAGAAGCCAGGGAGCAAAATGAGGTAAGAGGGGAGCTTGGACCCCCCAGTCTTGGTGCCCTACACATACAGTTTGTTTAGTACTGCACTTGTTTTGTGCCAGACAAACTTTACTACAAAACTGTCTGGGAAAGGGGGAAAAGAACAACCCTTCCAAGTAGTTGTGATATGTTAGAATGATCTTTTTGACCTGTCCTTTTATAATAACGTGTTACATTAGGAGAATATTTGCTGCGGCACTCACGAGGAGCAGCTCCGAGAACATCACCTGCACCATCTCCTTTCCCCAACCCACAGGGGAGGTTGCAAAAATCGCGTGGAGAAAAACAACACCATATTTATCAATAAACACACAATCCCAGCAAGCGCTAACCCCAGAACCCATAGGACACTTTCCGGTGCTGGAATACACCCTCTGGCCCATTCACTTTAATAGGCTGTAAGGTATTTTCTAGCACTGGAAGGTGTTTGATGGCTCAGCACCACTTACTATTTATGGCTCAGAACCGCACCCCCCTTTTTGTCCCAGCTTGGTACCCAGGGGGTCTTTGCTATGTAACGCACCACATGGTGTTGTAAGTCTCCATCAAGAAATATACATATACTTATATATCAGTGCAACATTGTTGGCAGTGTTGGGAATAAATAGTGTGATAAGCTGCCTAATGAATATGCTAAGAAGATGAAAAAACAGAGGGAGCCTGGTCTCATAAGGTGCCACCGAATCAATCTCCAATTAATGGTTGAGTAGCTGGCACAGTAATGCTTTGCGCTGTGATATATTTCTGTCCCCTTGTTCCAGCCATTGGCAATAGTCCGTGATTTGCTTTGCACCCCTTCCTTCCGATGCCTTCTGCAAAACCTTCAACCATAAACATGCCGATTGCGGTGTGAATTATGACCACATCCCGATGCTGATTCGCAGGGAGCTTTTTTGTTGTTGTTGCAGAGCCGATATTGGATGACGTTGCCTGCAGCAAAGTTCACAATGTTAAAATAGATATCAACGGGTGGGAAGAGATCCAGAGAGCACAAGATAAATGCCTAATATTATTAAAGAGCCTCAGAGGAAGGGATATGTGTTCACGTTAGAAAACCATTATCTGCCTTGTTAGATCAGTAAAACTGATCGGCTTTTTTTTTATTATTATCTTTTTTGGCTTGGCAAAGTGAGGGCGCTAAGTGCTGAGGGTAAGAAGCGGTGGAAGTGCTTAAAAATGTAGCGGGAATGTGGTTTTTTTAAAGGAAAATATACGTATGTTTAAAAGAGGTGACAATGCTCTGCATGCATAATCTTAAAAAGTGTATGGTACAGCAGGGGGCTCAAACTGTGGAGAGTGACATTTTCTGGGGAGGGGTGGCAGTTACAGAGGTCCCGTGCTCCCCCCCCCCCCAAGACATTTAAATTAAATGCTAGGGTACAGCGTGAGGCCTCTGTAACTAACTTATCTTTGCTTCCAATGACGCATCATCACGGTAAACCTGGCGTCAAATGACGCAGCGGGGTCACGTGACGTCGTGTTGCCATGCCGGAGCCGACCGGGGGAGGGGGAGGAGGGGGGCTGGGGAAGGAGAGCACGAGCATGGGATGAAAGCAGGCGGGGGGGGGGGGGGGGGCGCACAGGGGGTAAAGATTATGCACCCCCGTGTTACAGTATGTGTATGGGGATCAAATGGAAGTGGTTATTATAGAATACAAGCCATTTTGTATAAAACAAGACTTGAAATGTTAGTGTTTTGAATAATGTGATAATTAAAGGCCACCATCAACTTACACAGGCAGAGAACCCAATTGTTCTGATGCAAGTACTGAGGCTCCTATAAGTTTATCAAAAGTTCATTAATGTTCCTATGCAACTGGCTAGAGACTGAATAAAATACCTCATTACTAATATGCAAAATGTAACATTTAGAGCTTCAAGAGTTCATCAATGCAAATGTATATCCTTATTTTTTATTTTAAATGGAGCGCAAAATCTTACATGAACGATGAACCCTTGAAATTACTCTGAGACACACTTAGGTGTGTCCAAAGCGAGAGTGCACATCCTACACAAAATAACCAGGAATCACATTCTACTTCGGCTAAGTGAGATACCAAACTGCAGGTCCAGAACTGCAGAGTCTGACTGGATTTACCCGAGTCAATCGAAACTGGAGTCTGTCTGACTTGTCTTCAGCTTCAGTGCTCTTATATTCTAGAGCAGGAGTGGCCAACACCAGTCCTCAAGGGCCACCAGCAGGTCAGGTTTAAAGGATATCCCTGCTTCAGCACAAGTGACTCAATGAGTGTCTCAGTCAGAATGGCAGCCACTGATTGAGTCACCTGTACTGAAGAAGGGATATCCCTAATACCGTACCTGCCCTATTTGAGGCCCTTGAGGACTGCAGTTGGCCACCCCTCCTCTAGACAAAGGGATTCCCTGATTCACCCCTGACACAAAAAAACAAGTAAACCACACACATAACAATACTTACGAGGTGTAATTGCCACAGTTTTAGAGAAGAAACCTTACAACTAGCACTGTGCAACTGGTTAATAACGCAAACCATAACCCACTTCCTGGTCAGATACCCGGCACCCTGCGCTAGCAGGGGAACATCACAACCCGGGCAAGAAATCGGAACACCGACAGTATGCAGCCTCTTCCCAGCACTGATAAACAAAATATATCGTGCGCAACTAATAAACCTCTAATATTATCAGTGATACAATGTGTATTAACATATACCCTTCTAATTTTTACTCAACTGGTAAAACCACAAAAAAAAAACCACAGTGTGAATTTTTTTTTTTTTTTTTACATAACCGTGTAATGTGATGTAGAAAGCGTCTGCTGCTATTAAACAGGGGGTGGCTCGGCACCCCCCAAACACTGAAGATATGGAGACAAAAAAACAGCGCACAACGCAAATAGTGAAGTATGAATGTAACATGTGTATATTAAAATAGGGGATAAATATTCTGCGTACATCAAGGTATTAGGACATAAACATTGAGTGTGTTAAACACACAAGTTACCACTCGGCGGCCGCTCATACAGGAGTCAGGAGTATGTTTCCCTTGGCAGGCGTCTGGGACAGCAGCTGTGATGCTTTTCCTTCCTAGGAACACCTCTGCATTCGGTCACCGTCTCTGGGAAACTCCCCTCTGGTCAGCTGGGCTCCAGATCGAGCAATCTGCAGCCTGCAGACGCACTGGGAGGGTCCCCGGATTAATCAGTGAGGACCTGGGTGGTTCGCAGAGCTCTCCGTTTAGTGCAGCCACAAGCAGGGGTGAACTGGCTGGCTGGGAATGAAACTCCAATATGTCGCGCTGTTGCTCCGTTGCGGGACGCTGCAGAGTGACGTCACAGTGGCGATTTCAAAAGAACACAGCAAAAGCGGAAAAAAGTCTCTAAAGTGCCCAAATTGCACACATAGGATAGAGTAGCAATAAAACACTTGGACCAATTACATCCTACACGTTTCGTAGTCACAACTACTTCACTACTGATTGTCTTCCCAGCACTGACTCTTTCAAGCCACCACTGTGCCCCTTTCAGGGCCGGCGTGATGGTGCTGCCATCGGTGCCTTTGCACAGAGCCCGGCGCTTACAGAGGCCCCGTGCTCTCCCCCACAGCAATTAAACTGATGGCCGGGGTATAGCACGGGGCCTCTGTAACTGTCTTACCTGTCCGGCGGCATCTCCTCTTTCAGCGTCCCTATATCATGGCGTTGCGACGTCAAGTGGTGTCGCAGGGTGCCGCGACATCATGTGACATCATGCCGCTGCGTCGTCTGAGGAGGCGATGCCATGCTGAACCAGGTAAGAGACCCCTGGAAAGTTCCTGCACCGAGCCCCGCATAAGTACAAAAATGAAGTAAGGACAATTGAAAAACTGCCAGTCTGTGAGTTGTTAATAAGAGACTCGTTGTGTGCTCGTTTGAGCTCAAACCTTTAAGCATTTTGGACCTTTTCAGCCACTGTCCAGAGACAAGAGAACGGGAGTACAGCACAGCACCCGGACGCGGATGCCACGAGCTGCACACAACGAGTCTCTTATTAATAACTCACAGACTGGCAGTTTTTCAACTGTCCTTACTTCATTTTTGATGTAAGTGCCATTTTTAATGTTTTAGTTTTTAATAAAGTGCACCATTTCGACCGCAGCTCAAGTGTGGACTACCACATCATCACACGGAGGGGTTATCCCAGTGGAGCCTCACTACCGCGTTACATAACCATCACGGGAGTGGTTAGAGGTTCTGCAAGAGGAGACAAAGATACCGCTATCAGTGTGCGCTCACACTAGCCCGTGTGAGTACTATCTTAATATATTAAACATTCATTCCACTTTCCACCACCCCTACAGACTGTCGATGCTCTATAAGTGAGTTTAAGGCACCAAGGCTGTCACTTTGGAGTGAAGAAAAGATATCTCTTATAGGATCACACTCAAATTGGTCCGTGTGAGTGTTTGCAGTTCATTCTGCCTATATCGTCCCACTTCCCCGTGTTGGTTACCACCCTAAAGTATTTATCTCTGTACCTGTCTTGATCTAACTTTGTTCCCTTACTCTGAGGGGATCACTGCGACTCTGAGCGAAAATAGACCGAGGCAGGAGCAGGGAAGATATCGTGTGAACCAGGGAAGGAAGGTCGCCGCACCAGCAGGACAAAGAAAGAACCAAAGATACCTTGATGCAAATTACACTTGCACAGGGCCGTGTAAGTGATATTTATTCACTATTTGATACATCATTTCCCCCCCATACCACAGCTAAGATCAGTAGCTTGGGAATTGACATACTTGCACTCAACACTTGGTTGAGAATACTGATACCCTCCACCATCTCCTAACCTGTGTTCCCCCTTCTTTTTTTCTGTTCCAATGAGTGTAGGAAGAGCCAGAGGAAAGCTGAGAGAAGAAGATAAATTGGTTTCATGGAGGTGACAAGACCTCTGCAGGAATGATGAATCTGGTCAGTC
This sequence comes from Ascaphus truei, assembly GCF_040206685.1. Classification (NCBI taxonomy): domain Eukaryota; kingdom Metazoa; phylum Chordata; class Amphibia; order Anura; family Ascaphidae; genus Ascaphus; species Ascaphus truei. Next base: position 108,771,938 of record NC_134488.1, on the reverse strand, counting down.
TACATCCGCCCCTTCTCAGTTTTACTTTATACTATAAATGACAGTTTGAGCTGCACTAGACATTACAAAATGCCACAAGAACACTCTGACGCGTTTCGTCCTGTTATTAGGACTTTGACAAAGTCCTAGTTACAGGACGAAATGCGTCAGAGTGTTCTTGTGGCATTTTGTAATGTCTAGTGAACATTAAAGACTGTTTTTATTCATTCATTGATTGCGCATTTCCTTACCCCACGGATGGCTGTGAACTGCCATACCTACTTTTTCTCTCAGTGCAACTTATGATAATTATGTGCATGGATTTGACGCAGTTGTTGAAAATTAAAGACCAATTTTGAATATGGTCAAAGATTGTGTCCAGTATAGTGTTGGAAGGGCCAGAGATGTAAAGGACATGGACAGGTCAATGACGAAGATGAACAAAGCAATGGCTGCCAGGTTGACGATCTGACTATTATGCACTTGGACCTAGAAGGTAACCACAGTTTGTTCCGGGTGATAGAGATCACCTTTGGATATTGGGAGAAGGCAGTGGGGGTTGGTAGCATATGGTCAATTTAAGGTCTGTTAAATGACCTTGCTGGTGGCAGGAGAAATAGAGTATGTCTTGGCGTGGGGACTTTGCCAAGCTTTTCTCCTTTAACTGGAGGTGGGTTGGACTTCCTACTGTATGTTATTGGGGAAGGCGGTGTCATACCCGACTAGAGTGGCTGCTGTGGGAGTGACCTTCTAGAATGTTGTATGTTTGTGGACCATGCGACTTGGGCAGCTAATGATGGTAGTGTGTAGGAGGAGGGGGTACCCCTTGGGTTCTTGTAATGATGGTGAGAACGCTGTCCCTGAGTTCATCAATGTTACTATTTGTGATGAATATTATGTTCAATAAAGCTCTGACTGGTTATCCTACCAAATTCAGTGTGTTGTGTTATTGGGTTAAGGGAGGGGGGCGACTCAAGGGCAGGGGCCGCATAACTTAGGGCTGAGGGGTTCTCCAAGTTACATGTGTGGTGTTGAGCAGGACGGAGTTTGGAGATTGGCAAGGGAATTTAAGGTGATACCTGATGCAGCATATAAAAGATGTGTGCAGAGGTTTAAACAAGGAGACTGCTTTTTGAAAAGAAATGTAGGCTTTATTTCGCCCCAAAGCTTTAACAAAAACAATAGAGACTTTTCCTAGCAAAAAAAATGCAGTAACAAAAAGAACAGTTTTCAATTGCGGATTAAAGTCTATAGACGTCTGTGCAAAAGTACCTGGTGTCCAACTGTATCAAGGACTCACATGTATAGACAGGATGTCCTGGTGTCTCTCTGTGTCAAGGACACGCTCCTGTGGTCTGCACGTTCTGGTGTTCATAGGTAACAAGGACACGTACATGTGGTCTGTACGTAGACCAGGGGAGAGAGACAAACACTTCCCTTTCCTGCCTTGTAAACCACAGCTACACTCAGGTGGGCTCGTTGGTAGCCCTGCCTTCCTCCAGACAGGGATCAACTATAACCTGGATGACACCCCACAGCTGTATCTGTTGGTTACAGGCTTGCCCCTGTTACACAGCCCTCCCTACCTCTTTTCCTACTCAGCTCCAAATGGGGAAGTTTCCCCTTCCCCTCAGCCCCCTAATGTCTGTTCTTTTTTCTATGAGGTTCTCATACAAAAATATATTTTAAACAAAAGAAAAATGGGAGAGAAAGAAAGAGGAGCGGTGCGAAGGTGTTCATAATCTGATAGTTATAGAGGAGAGTTTAGTGAGTTTGTGTATGTGGCTGCGTTCTTTTATGAGGTTGTTTTAGTATTGTCACAGTAGTGTGGCTTGGGTGGAGACATGGCCAGTATTTTACTGAAGATGGGTTGGACCTCCTACTCTGCTATTGGGAAAGGCAGTTTCATACCAGGCTTTGGTGGGCGTTATGGGAGTGACCTTTCAGGATGTTTTACATGTGTGGGCAATGTGGCTTGGGCAGCTAGTGGCAATGGTGGGTACGAGCCAGGGATATCCCTTGCGCTCTTGTAATAATGTTGCAGCAAGCTGGCTGGGTTCCGGGGTTCCTCGATGTTAATGTTATTTGTAATGTGTATTATGTTCAATAAAGCTGTAACCAGTTATCCTCACAAAATTGGAATGTAGTGTGGGTTAAGGTAGGGGACCAGATTAAGGCATGGGGACATCATATGTGCAGTCATACTCAGCATTGCTTTATGTCACATATTTATTTTCTGGGGCAAGGTTCTAAACATGAACTACAGCTGCAAAAAAAACCATGACCAGGGAGGTTCCAGGCGGTTCCCCTCTCCCCCCGCCTTGTACCCACATGCAACGTACAAATAAAGACAGGAAACGGGAGCTGGAGGTAAAATGGCCGCGGCTATTTATTTATACAGAAAACCTAATGGGGTAAATGCACTCCCTGCCAGAGTGTGCTCCTTTGACAGGAGGGGGAGGGGACGGTCAGCCGGCCCTCGAACCGCTGACCTCGTGTCCCCTACGCGAGCGGGCTCTCGAGGTCATGGATAACTGACCTTGCCCACTCGTACTCCCCCCGGGCTCAAACGGCCCAGCTCCCAGTCTGGCAAGAACAAGCACCCACCCCCCAAGAGCCGCCGCGACAAAGGCAAAACTGGTCAATGACCCCTCCTGTTCGGAACCTCGTCCTTTCACTCAGCACAGTATCAGCTGTTCGTGCTGTAACGGAACAAAGAACCATTAACACGGCATACAATGCATATGTCCACATTCCTGGGAATACCCTGCCCTGCTCAACCTTCTGCTGCCGTTCATTACATGATTGCAATCACTAACTAAGGGGATGGGTGGGTGGGAAATCGTCTGGCGGGCAGCCAAAGAGGATGTGCTGCCCGCCAGCCTGGCCTTAAGTAGGCCTTCCTGGAACTCCTCCCCTGTCCTGGGGAGGGAGGTGTGGGGGCGGGCCAGCGAGGGGAAGGCCGGACCCCCCCCGGTCATGAAGCCCCCCCGCCTATGGCTAGGGGGGCCGCTTGACCAGGGAGGTTCCAGGCGGTTCCCCTCTCCCCCCGCCTTGTACCCACATGCAACGTACAAATAAAGACAGGAAACGGGAGCTGGAGGTAAAATGGCCGCGGCTATTTATTTATACAGAAAACCTAATGGGGTAAATGCACTCCCTGCCAGAGTGTGCTCCTTTGACAGGAGGGGGAGGGGACGGTCAGCCGGCCCTCGAACCGCTGACCTCGTGTCCCCTACGCGAGCGGGCTCTCGAGGTCATGGATAACTGACCTTGCCCACTCGTACTCCCCCCGGGCTCAAACGGCCCAGCTCCCAGTCTGGCAAGAACAAGCACCCACCCCCCAAGAGCCGCCACCGACGGGTCTATTTAACCCCCCTTAAACTAGGCCCGTACCGCCAACCCTCCAGACCCTCTCGAAGCCCTCCCGGAAACTCAAATAAGTCTACCCCGCCTGGCATGCCTAGCAGCGGGACCGATGCTCCTCTACCGGCCCAGCCTGCCCTCTCCATTCCACCTGGGGCTGCCAATCGCGCCTGGGGCAGTAGTTACTCAACTTGCCATGCTTTTTAAAGATGCCCTGAGAATCGCTTTTTTCGCTGCACTATCCCTCACCCGGTCCCGGACATACCCACCTCCGGAGCCGCAGGCCGCCTTTACCCAGCGCTATCTGGGATTTCGCCTTTTTTACTGCTGCAGGCTTCTTACCCGCCCTCAGTGACCCCTAGGGAATCGACCCTGGCAGTGGACTGGGCCACGCCTCTTCCCTTGCTCGCTCTGTGTCGCCCACTGCAAGCCTTGACGCATCTCCTCGATACCGCCCTAAACGCGACTCCTTACCATTACCCGATACGCCATATGCCGTACCTTCCACGGCGTGTCTCCATCAACCGCCTGCCGGGGCTGTTCCACCATCTGTGCAGTGCGTGATGCTGCCGGGTGGGTCGGCTACCGCGCCCCTGACCCCGGCCGTGGCTGAAGAATTGAAAGACACCGGGGTCCGGCTGATGGCTGTTGGTACTGGAATGGGATTCGCGGTGCCAGTGACCCCGGCCGTGCCACCTGTGGCTTCCCGTGAGGAAGAGACCTGGGCCGCGACTTGGTTCGCCCTTCACCCGATGCCGGCTCCACGTAGTCGAACCATGCTGGGTTCTCTGCTCTACGAAACATTGGCACCAACCGCGGTTGCGGTTGGCCGTCTTTGTCTCCTTGGCCCTGCCGACTCTGCAGGCGAAATCCTGACAGTGACACCGCCCGCGTCAGCAACGGGCGGCCGTGTGGCGTGCCGTGACGCCCTGTTCTGCGTCACGGTGGCTGGAAGTCGCCGCCCCTCCTTGGCGGGCCGACCTGCGCGCCGATCCGCCGTGTCCTGCGTCCCAGCGGTCGAAGTCCTCCCCACCTTCGCTGAGGCCCGACCAGGCCGCTGTGACGCCCTGCCTCGCGGTACCGTGACCGAGGGCTGCCGCCCTGCGTGCGGTTGCTGAACTTCGCCTGCCGCCTTGCACTGCAGCACCCTCCGCGCTCCCTTCCTGTGGAGCGCGGCTTCTCTACATGCCGCCTGACGCGTTGTGCTGCAGCGCCCTCTGCTTCCCCTTCCCGCGGGGAGCAGCCTTAGTGCCACGTGCAGGTTTCACAGAGAACGCCTGCAGCCACCGATCCAACCATGCCTCGTCATGGTTTTCCGCCTCGACTTGAAGGCGTAACTGCTCTGCCATTGCTGCCATGCAGCCCGCTTCCCGTATGCCTGTCCAAAATTTTCGCGCGACGGGGCACCGGCCCGTCCCTACCCGGCCCTGCTTGCACGGGTCGTGACTATTGCCTGCCCCAGGATTAGCAACCCAGGGCCTCACGCGCTGTGACCGCGTGCCTTCGCCAGCCCCTCTCCCCGCACAGCAAACCGTACGCACCCGCGCGCATTTCCGTGTGCCCATATACACCCGCGCGCATTTCCGTGTGCCCATATACACACGCGCGCGCGCGCATTTCCGTGTGCCCATATACACCCGCGCGCATTTCCGTGTGCCCATACACACCCGCGCGCACCCATAAACATCCACGCGCACCCATATAAACCCACGCGCACCTGCGTGTGCCCCGCTACACACGCACCCTGCGTGTGCCCGTATACACAGACGCGCGCATTTCCGTGTGCCCATATACACACACGCGCATTTCCGTGTGCCCATATACACACGCGCGCATTTCCGTGTGCCCATATACACACGCGCGCATTTCCGTGTGCCCATATACACACGCGCGCATTTCCATGTGCCCATATACACCCGCGCGCATTTCCGTGTGCCCATACACACCCGCGCGCACCCATAAACATCCACGCGCACCCATATAAACCCGCGCGCACCTGCGTGTGCCCCGCTACACACGCACCCTGCGTGTGCCCGTATACACACACGCGCATTTCCGTGTGCCCATATACACACGCGCGCATTTCCGTGTGCCCATATACACACGCGCGCATTTCCGTGTGCCCATATACACACGCGCGCATTTCCATGTGCCCATATACACACGCGCGCATTCCCGTGTGCCCATATACACACGCGCGCATTCCCGTGTGCCCATATACACACGCGCGCATCTCCGTGAGCCCATATACACACGCGCGCATTTCCGTGAGCCCATACACACACGCGCGCATTTCCGTGAGCCCATATACACGCGCGCATTTCCGTGAGCCCATATACACGCGCGCATTTCCGTGTTCCCATATACACGCGCACATCTACGTGTGCCCGTATACACACGCGCGCATCTACGTGTGCCCATATACACACGCGCGCATCTACGTGTGCCCATATACACACGCGCGCCCATATACACACGCGCGCATCTACGTGTGCCCATATACACACGCGCGCATCTACGTGTCCATATACACGCGCGCATTTACGCATGTCCATATACACGCGCGCATTTACGCATGTCCATATACACGCGCGCATCTACGTATGCCCATATACACACGCGCATTTACGTGCACCCCTATACCCATGCGCGCATTTACGTGCACCCCTATACCCACGCGCGCATTTACGCTTGGTATTTATCATCTAATAATTACTACAGTATATTTATATAGTTTATAATGTCACTAGATAAAGAGCTCTACTGACATCTACGTGTGCCCATACACACGCGCGCGCGCATCCACGTGTGCTCATACACACGCGCGCATCCACGCGTGCTCATACACACGTGCGCCCATACGCACTCGCGCACATCTACGTGTGGCCATAAATACCCGCACGCATCTACGTGTGCCCACGCACGCAAACGCACATCTACGTGTGCCCCTATACACCCGCACACTTCTACGTGTGCCCCTACCCATATAAACATCCACATGTGCCTACATACAGACTTCTGATGTGCCTACACGTATATCGCAGAGAACAACGCATGCCAACCATGCCTCGTCATGGTTTTCCGCCTCGACTTGAAGAAGGCGTAACTGCTCTGCCATTGATGCCATGCAGCCCGCTTCCCGTATGCCTGTCCAAAATTTTTGCGCGACGGGGCACCGGCCCGTCCCTACCCGTCCCTGCTTGCACGGGTCGCGACTATTGCCTGCCCCAGGATTAGCAACCCAGGGCCTCACGCGCTGTGACCGCTTGCCTCCGCCAGCCCCTCTCCCCGCACAGCAAACCGTACGCACCCGCGCGCATTTCCGTGTGCCCATATACACCCGCGCGCATTTCCGTGTGCCCATATACACACGCGCGCATTTCCGTGTGCCCATATACACACACGCGCGCGCATTTCCGCGTGCCCATACACACCCGCGCGCACCCATATACATCCACGCGCACCCATATAAACCCGCGCGCACCTGCGTGTGCCCCTCTACCCACGCACGTGCGCGCCCTGCGTGTGCCCGTATACACACGCGCGCATTTCCGTGTGCCCATATACACACGCGCGCATTTCCGTGTGCCCATATACACATGGGCGCATTTCCGTGAGCCCATATACACGCGCGCATTTCCGTGAACCCATATACACGCGCGCATCTACGTGTTCCCATATACTCGCGCGCATCTACGTGTGCCCACATACACACGCGCGCGCGCATCTACGTGTGCCCATATACACACGCGCGCATTTACGCGTGTCCATACACACGCGCGCATCTACGCGCGTCCATACACACGCGCGCATCTACGCGTGTCCATACACACGCGCGCATTTACGCGTGCCCATACACACGCGCGCATCTACGCGTGTCCATACACACGCGCATTTACGCATGTCCACATACACGCGCGCATTTACGCATGTCCACATACACGCGCGCATTTACATGCACCCCTATACCCACGCGCGCATTTACGTGTGGTATTTATCATCTAATAATTACTACAGTATAGTTATATAGTTTATAATGTCACTAGATAAAGAGCTCTACTGACATCTACGAGTGCCCATACACTCGCGCGCATTTACGTGTGCCCATACACACGCGCGCATCCACGTGTGCCCCTACACACGCGCGCATCCACGCGTGCTCATACACGCGCGCATCCACGTGCACCTGCCTACGTGTGCCCATACGCACTCGCGCACCTCTACGTGTGGCCATACATACCCGCACGCATCTACGTGTGCCCACACACGCAAGCGCACATCTACGTGTGCCCCTATACACCCGCACACTTCTACGTGTGCCCCTACACATATAAACATCCACATGTGCCTACATACATACTTCTGATGTGCCTACACGTATATCCATATATCCAACTACCTGTGCCCACACACCTATCCCCCACACATGCGCCTCCGCACGCACGCCTCCCCATGCGCCCATCCATGAATTAATTGGGGAATTCAGATAAAGTAACCAAGCATAAATGCTAAACATTGCGATTCCCATTAACAAGTATTTATCATCTAATAATTACCACAATATATCTATATAGTCTATAATGTCCCTAGATAAAGAGCTCTATTGACATTATATAATTCTCTGCACCGTCTGAGACCATAAGTGGGGGGGACACGTCGCCAGTCAGACCGCGCTCCCTCCTATGCAAATCTTATGCCAGCCTTTCTGTCCCAACTTCGCCATACCCCCACCCCGCACGGGCGGGCAACTGCTACCCCCGCACGGGATACCAGAAGGAAGCGGCCGCTGGGAGCAGTCAAGCATCCACTTGCCATCGCTCCCAGCGCCTCAGCGTGTCCCCCCCCGCCGAACTACAGTATATTTATATAGCTTATGGTATACATGCCTACATACACGTACACCGATTTACCTGTACCCATGTACACATATATACGTACCCGTATACACATATATATACCCGCACACACAAACCTGCACATAATCGCCCCGAGCGCATCAGCGTGTGTCCCCCCCGCCGAAACTAACTGCGGGGGCAGACCGTGAAGCGCCAACCTTGGCCGCCCCCTCTTTGCGCTTACCCCCGGCCTAGGGCCGCAACCACTAAGAGCGGCTGCACTAGCCTATACATGCGTATATCTCCACTTACGTATACGTGCATACCCATATACACATGTACATACACACCCACATACCTGCACATAACACCCATAAATACCCATAAATACCTGTACGTACATCCACATATATACCCACGCACATATACATATATATACCCATACCACACATACATATATATATATATACACCCCCATCCATATACATACATATATATATACACACATATACATATATATACACACCCATATCACACCCATATATACCCATACAACGTTATTTATTTATTATAGATTTTTTCCGGCCGGCCCCCCCTGTACAGCCCACCTCACGCATACATTTTAACGACCCCACAAGTGTGGGGGAAGGGGGGGGCGCGGGAGCAGCCGCCTCTCCAGCCGCATGGCTGACCGGTCCACCCCAACCCCCGTGCCCCGAGGCCACTAAACGAAAAGGGGGGGGGGGGAGGGGTAGGAGGGGCCTCTGCCCGCGCTACATTCCACCACGTGGGACTGCGCCCCAGCCCCCGAACGGGCCGCGAGCAGCCGCCCGCATGGGACACACGCGGGCCGCATGCCTCGGCCGGAACCCCCTCTCCCCGCAACCAACATCCCTCTGCCTCTCCCCGCCGGGTGCCCCTACCCATGGCAGCCGCCGCGGGGCTATGCGGATGGAGGAGGCACCCGCCCGCACAACGCTGCGGGAGCAGGTAGCCCCCCTCCCCCCCCCCAGGAGAAGCGGGGAAAAACCCGTCAGGCCCCTACTGCCCGCCAGACCCCCTCTGTCCCCCGAGACCAACCCCTCCCCGCCTGCAGCCGCCGCGGCACAGGCTTAAGTCCGACCCCCCCAGCTGCATGCTGCGCGCCGCAGATGGAGGATGGGGACGGGCCGCTACCCTACGGGGTCCCTCTCCTCCCTGCATCCCGCCTCCCCCCTCGCCGCCGATTCAAAAATCGCGGCTATACAGGAGGGGGGAGTGCCCAGGATTGACCCCCCTTTCGGGGCCTTACCTTAGTTTAAACTGCAGGGAGGACCGGGACGTCCAAATCGTCTGGCGGGCAGCCAAAGAGGATGTGCTGCCCGCCAGCCTGGCCTTAAGTAGGCCTTCCTGGAACTCCTCCCCTGTCCTGGGGAGGGAGGTGTGGGGGCGGGCCAGCGAGGGGAAGGCCGGACCCCCCCCGGTCATGAAGCCCCCCCGCCTATGGCTAGGGGGGCCGCTAGATACTAAGCATCTCTCAGCTGCAGAGCCAGACATGTGGGACACCGTTTTGTAACTGAGAGCCTCTAAGTGACTATGTAATGACCACATTTTTAAAGTTAGTTGGAATACCTTTCTCTTATCTCCCAGTGGATTGGAAACTGAGAAAAGTGAATGAGGATTAAAAGATGCCAAACATGCCTGCATTTTATAGGCCTCAGTTTGATCTCCTGGCTTTTGAGATGCTTTGGCTTTCCATGTAAAGGATTATGGTGAGCACCGTGTAACAAATGCTTTGGGAATAGCCATTTGTTAAGTGGTGAGCCACTCAGGGATCATTATAGGAAAGAGGCTTGCATGGCAAGTCATATATTATTCAGAGGGAAGCCCTTCTTAATGAGGTTCAGTCATTGCATGACATCACTTGCAAAGTGTGGTGCTGAGATACTGCCGAGAGCAGTCTTGCATGTAACAGAATCTGCAAAGGTACCAAGGCACATGGAGGCAGTGAACAGTCTAAACAGATGAACAACCCCTTTACCTGTAGGAGATACCACTGTGGAAGGATTTGTTATTTGTTTGTATGTCCTACTTCTCCTTGTTCAACAGACATTAGATTGTAAGTTCTTTGGGGCAGTGTTTCAATGTGCCTTGTAAAATTCTATAAAAACAGTTGCTTATTGTATTTTTATTGTAAAATTCTATAAAAACGGTTGCATATTGTATTTTTATTTATATGGTCCCAACAATGTACTTAACCCTTTAAGATATAATGTACAAGACATAGGATAAAGAAGAATAAAACACATAGGAAAAGTGCATAACACATTAAATGCAAGTAAACCTTGGAGATTAAGTGTCCCTACCCCGAATAGCTTATAAGATAACCGGTGAGTTGGGGACACACAGAGGAAGGAGGAGTACATGGAAGTGCAAACTTCATAGGGCAAGGTGTGTATGCAGTGGTCCTTGATGTCATGTTCCAGCACTATGGAAATGCTTCCTTGTAAAGGTGATATTTCAAGTTGAAAAAACAAACTTATCAATCGTGGCGCTCAAGATATATCAAATACAACCTATCAAACACAAAATATTAATGTGAATAAATGTATATAAAAATTTGGTGATACCAATACAAACATATAATGGATGCCGCTGTAACCCAGTGTGGGGTCGTTCTCTCGATCCCGTGAAGAGTGAAGAATTGAAGATCATCGGGAAGCGCAAACCATGTAAAACAGAAGGAATATTCTGATGGTGCAATAAATGTGATAAACGTGTGAATAAATATTCAAGGCGCAGTGTGCTAAATACTCACAAGTATAGAGTGAGTCATGTTCCCATAAAAGGTATCTTTGAATGGCAGCCCATCAGATAGGTTAATCTCAATGGAAAGGTAAATACTGGAGACCTCAAGTGAATAACAGAAGAACGGACATAGTGCAGACTGTATGGAGAATTTTATAAAAGGTAAGTGTAACAAGATGCACTCACATGGTTTTAAAAGAATAAAAGCATTTAGATCACACAAATCGGATCTCAGCAGTGCAACGGGTGATCGCTCTGCCCCCCCTCCGCCTCAGCGTGCGTGTCACTGGTGCGTCTCACCCAAACCGGAAACCGGATGTGATGTCATCCGCTCTCGGGGGCTCCGATCGTTTGTGAATCTTTACTGGTCAGCGTCACTCTACGCGTTTCACCGCATTCGGTTTCTCCTGAAGAACGAGAGAGGGATATTAATGGATTGTGAGGGTCAGAGAGTTTCACAGGTAGGGGGCAGTATGAGAGACATTTCAGGCAGGACTCATTAGGCCTCATCCAGGGTGGTGCTGAGCGGGCGCGCGCGCCCACGCTGGAAACGTTGCGACAATGCACGTGGCCTGCGTAAGAGGACGGGCGGGCCTGCTCGGCGCTCAGCGCTTGCCGAGCAAACAAAATTGATTTTGCTGCTCGCAAGCGCGTCACGTGAGCGGTTTGCCCAATGAGGGTGAACCAGCTACGTAACGTCGTAGCCGCGCCCCCAGACGCGCGCACACCTAGCCGGCCAGGAATCGCCCGGCCGAGCAGGGCGCAGCGTGCCAGTTTCCACCCTGGACAAGGCCCTAGAAATGCATAAGAAAGGCATAAGACGGCCTTGAGAAGAGCACAGGAGGCGTGCAGGTACATAGCGATAAGGCTAAGGCCCCGCTCCCTCAGTCAGCGCGCCCGCACTGCAGACAGGCAGGGCGCTGACAGACACAGACCGCGATATGTGGTCTGTAGGGAGTGGGAGCCGGAGCGTGGGTGGGCGTGAGGGGGCGTGGCTTGAGCGGAGGGACCCGCTACTCCCGCCCCACCCCCCCTCCACGGGCTCGGGCTGCAGGACGGAGCTGCTGTGGGCTGCTGTAAGGTAAGCAGCTCCCTCCCCCTTCTGCCACAAAAAAAACAACACACACACTACCTTGACTAGGAAGCTGCTTATGACAGCTCCCGCCCCCGCCGCTGATTGGCTCATCAGCGCACCACGTGACGCGTCACCGCTCGGGATCACAATTTTCTTGAATTCCCTGCCGGCTGACGCGTCACAGTGCGTAGTGAGCCGTCAGCGAGGGGGGGACTGGGACTGGCTAGGGAGGATTCCCCTGCTGGTGGGGAACGTTCGCGCGACTGTCCGCGCCGCCGAGCGCAGCGGGTCCCAGCCCTAAGATACAAGGAGGGTCAAATGGCTGAAGAGCCTTAAGGGAGAGTAGGATCATTTTGTAGGTTTTACTGAATTTAGGCCTATATTTACTTGGCATTCAAGTAGGTATCTTCCAATGCCAGAAGGTGTCTTATGGTATAACATCACTTTGTAAATATGGCCCTCGATGGGACACCAGCCAAGGAATTTGAGGAGGAGATAGGCAGAGACAAATCATTTTAGCCACATGAGATTTGTATAGCTATTAGCGTATACTCCCGTTTTAATAACGCAGATGAATATTAGATGTTGTGTTAAATACAAAGGAACACAAATACTGCACATGGCTTACAGCAGCAGACATAAAAGTAAAGTAGTAAAGAGAAATCCAATCAACATAGCGTGAGTAATGCAGCTCGCTTAATTGGCTATGACCGCAATAATGCAGTTTATTGCAGCTGACATAAGGCATCACGAGCACAAAGCAGCTTTTCTGGAGTTTCTATTTGAATAGTTCTGTACAGTATGCTGTAAAGTTATGTGATTGAGATTCATCTAGAAGGGTTGACAAAACAATGAGATCTCTTTATCAAAGTCTCCCAGCTTCATACATGTAGTCAAATCAGTGCAAAAAAACAGCTTTATTGAAGGAAGACATTCAATTTAAAGCAATATGATTATTTGTCTCTGATAACATTGTGTTTCTTTGCTCCATTTTTGCAACAGGAAGACTTCAGAAAACCACTGTTTGGAATGAGTGGCGTTTTAACCCTTTCAGTGCTGGAGGGACTATGGTACCCCTACCAATAAGCCGCGAGAACCTACAGTAACCCATGATCGGAACGTCACAGAGGGTCCTTCTCTTCTGTTCAGATAGTGTTCGAATGCCATCTCTCCCATAGAAAATGAGCAAAAAAAGCCCCTGCATGCTGGCTCTCAGGATGCCCAAGGTATGTCCGTAGGGCACCCAATCAGTTAATGAAAAGCCTAATGGGGAATGATTAGGGATCAGATAGTCAAAACGCTGCCTTCCCAAATGTCAGTTATGTTTAATTTGATAGATCTCCTTACAATGTGTGGGTCATGTAAATGTTTCTAAATGTTGTATGTGTATAATGAGCAGCACAGAGGGAAAGTACATATATACACCACATGTATATATATACACCCAAAGAACGGTGCATGGAAAGCTAGATTCCACAGGAAGTCTTGGTATTTATATCATGGTACATTTATGCTACAGTAAAAGAATGGAGGGTGGTATTGATATGAGATATCATTGGACAATGTTTCACTAAGTTTTTTTATTTGCCTTCCTCTGGATCAATACACTGTAAATACAAATATAGGATAAGTATCTGTCATCTAAATTTAACATAGGTTGAACTTGATGTACATATGTGTTTTTTTTTCAACCACATCTACTATGTAACCATGTATGTATGTATGTATGTATATCTTTATTTATATAGTGCCCACAATGTACTCAGTGCATTACAAAAGAGGCAGTACAGTATAGGACATTATAATACCATAAGTGCTACACACAAAATCAGACAATAGGTAAGGATATCCCTGCCCCAGAAAGCTTACAATCTAAGTAGTATGTTGGGAAGTTTACAGAGACTGTAGGTGAGGAACTAAGTGCAGTAGATGACAGTGCTTGGCCAGGAGGGTTGGTAGGAGAGACTGTAGGTGTGGGACAGTATCAGGGGCATAGCTATAGCCCGGGCAAAGCCCGGGGGTCTGTGCTCTTGGGGGGCCTGATCTCCCCCCCTGTCATCTGTCTCTCATCAGATAGAGACAGGCTTGGGCGGGTAGAAGGAGAGCAGAGGATGCCGGCTGTGGAGTGCAGAGCTGATCACAGAACAGGAGAGAGTGAGGCAGGGGGGAGAGAGCGAGGATAGGGAGGGGGAGAGAGTGAGGATGGGGGAGAGATCGAGGATGGGGAGATGGAGAGAGTGGGGAGAGAATGAGGCTGGGGGGAGAGAGCGAGGATGGGGGGGCGAAGGAATGTGGATGGGGGAGAGGGAGTGAGGATAGGGGGAGGGGGAGAGTGAGGATGGGGGAGGGAGAGAGTGAGGATGGGGGGAGAGAGAGAGCGAGGATGGGGGGGAGGGAGAGAGGGAGGAGAGGATGGGGGAAGGAGAAAGTGAGGATGGGGGGGAGAGGATGGGGTAGCGGGAGAAAAGCAAAAAAAGGGGGGGGCGCATGTGTCACAATTTTTTACATTTTAAATTCTGGTCACCCAAAGGATGGGGAGATCTGATGATGATGATGATGATGATGATGATGATGATGATGATGAGGGGGAGAGAGAGCTGATGATGAGGAGGGGGAGAGAGCTGAGACAGCTGATGAAAGGGTGTAGCAGAATCTCCATCTTGTCTGCTTGAACTTTTCCCTGAATTAAATGATACATGTAAGCAGAAAAGCGACCTCCAGGTATGCAGTCAGTTTTATCAGCTTTTGTTAGTTATTTTCAGCAAGAGTGGAATTGTTTTGCTGGTCACATGGCAGTACTGTGTTTTCCTTAGAATCGGCTTAACCTTAAGTTTTGTTTACAGTAACCAAGGCTAAATGGAAAGTCCCCAGAAAGAGCTGTTATTTAGTAATATGCTAATATTGTTACAACTCTAATTTACGCCTCCAATTAACACCTTATTTCTCTGTATAAATAGTATTGCTTTTCCGTAATAAAGTTGAGACGAGGAATCAGAATTACCCTGTGTGCGTCTTTTTCTTCGTCTACTTAGTACTCGTACGTCATCAGATTGAGATCCAACAGCCCAAGGCGTGGTTAAGTCTCCCCGGGTAGAGCAACACTGTTTCCAGTCACGGACGGCTGACCTGAGATCCCCGGCCCGTATTAAGTTTAAGGACCTTGCAGATGCCCAGGACAACCTGAGGTTCCCAGCCCATTTTAACTGGCAAGAACCTTACAGCTGACAACCAGCTTGATATTGAGGCTACTGCTTGTAGTAGGTGGCTGACAAACTCCTATCCAGAAGGGTTTCCTAAACTCTCTCTAGGGACAGAAATTCCCAAACAAAGATACAGTAAGGACTTTAATATTGTTCCATAACAATTGTGGTATATGTTTAGGGGTTGGGAACTGTATCAAGCCAGCCAGCACGATAGATAGGACCTAGAATGTTTAGCAAGATCTCCCTATGGGAAGTAGGCGTTCTTTTTATGAGTTTTGTTTTGCCTTAAAGGGACAGTGTGCCCAAATGTTTAGTTGTGTTGTGGAGAAATAAAACCACTCAACATTTGATTTACCCTGAAACTGCACGTGTGGACTATTGTCTGACATTGCCTACAGGCCGTCCTGCCACACTGGGCTATTGAAATGCTTCATTTAAAAGGTGAGTTTTACGGTATGATTTCAAGGTTGGGAGAGAAGACGCTTGGCGTACACTGATTGTGAGGGAGTTCAACAAGTAAGGAGCAGTAAGGGAAAAAGTTTTAAGATGAGAGAGCTCAGTGGAGGTGAAAGGGGTGGATAGGAGACAATTATTGGTGGAGCGCAGAAGACGAGCGGGGTTATAAGAAGAGATCAAAGCTGATACGTAGGAAAGAGCAGATAAGTGGAGATCCTTGAAGGTAAAGAGGAGAACATTGTAAGTGATCCAACATTTTATGGGAAGCCAGGAGAGGGATTTAAGGAAGAGATTAGTAAAATTTTGGATAGATTGCAAAGTAGTGTATAGTAGATTGGAAAGGGCGGATCTTGGCAATATTATGGACGAAGAAGTGACAAATAACTTTATGGTCCCTTAACAATGTCAGAGGTCCCCCCTTCTCCCCTCCCGTGGGCGATCCTGATCGTATCCTCTATATAGTTTTTTTCTTCTCCTTAGTGGTTATATAAAATGTTATTATTAGATAAACAGCTAAGGGTCTGGCGTAACCACGTATTGCCACGTATTACCCCATATTAAGCTTCTTGTGGATCTACAACACAACACATCTTGTGGATTTACAACACATTGAGCTACTTGGGGAACTTGATTTTACAATGGATAAGAACATCTTATTACAGTGGCAATCTCTCACCTGGGGAGCTGTGTAATATATGCAGATGCACTCATTGGGTTTAATCTCTCCACAAGTAATACGATTCTATCATTAGCCAAGCAGATCTGAATACCCACCATTCTGATGGGGGGGGGGGGGGAATGCCTCCCCCTGCTTTCACCCATCTCATCAGAATGAAATTACAATGCCATTGTTAGCCAAAAAGATCATGATAAAGAATACACAAGTCCTATTGTAGATGCAAATATTTTTATTTTCACTGGACACAGGGGGGGGTCTATGTAGGAATGTTCATTTGATGCAAATCTGGTGCAATTCTGGGGCCAAAAAAATCACCAGATTTAACAAAGGAAAATTCTACAAAAAGCAGAAAGATCTTTTTATTCATGATAAATGTGGTGTGATTTGTTTGCCCCCAAAAAATGAACCAACTGTAAATTGATGAATGACCCCAGAAAGTGAAATGTTCACCGTAATTGTGTTTAATATTGTCAAGGAAGCCAATTTCATTTACGCGTTGTTTAAAACATATTAAAAAAAAACTGTTTCCTCCACAAATAATTTATTGTATTACATTACCAGAGCTCACCTATGTCTGTATACAAATGTGTTTATTTTTTTAACACAATATGCTACAGTCCTCGTAGAAGAACCAGTTAGATGTAGATAGAGTTGTTAGACCACTGCTGCTGGCTGTGAACGTTTATAGTCCCAGAGCGTAGCCCTGCACAGCTGCCAAGCATTGGAAAATGTTTAATTTATCAGGCAGTTTTGCACTGAGGTTTTCTGCTGACCACAGGTCAATGCAGACATCATTAGGACCCAGTAATTGTTGAACAACAGAGGAGCCCTGAGATAGGGAGAATGGGGCGGCCCAAGTTCAAGAGGATACCCCAGGAATCAGAGAGTGGCTCCAGACTAGAGTATAACCACTAAGGTTGAACAGAGCATGATGTAACCCCTTCTAGAAGCAAATATCTAACCCTTAATGGCAGAGATGCCTGCAACAAATTGCTTTGCAGGTAGGGTTGCCAGGCATCCGGCATTGAACTGGACTGTCCTGTATTTGGACATTTTGTTCAGTAAAAAATTAGGGGTAATACTGGACATGTATGTGTATACTGGTATTACCTCTCTGGACATAGTGACCTTTCCAGGTTGGGGGAGTTGGGGGGGGGGGGGTACAGGATTTCCATGAGCAGGGCTGTTGCTAGGGGGCTAGGCAGCTTCCTCCATCCTGATTGCTGCTGGGTAATGCAGCCAATCAGGAAGAGGTGCAAGGAGCCTGGGGCTGAGGAGAGGAGGAAACAGCATGGGGAAGTGGAGAGAGGTGTGTGTGTATGTGTCCTAACTGCGTTGCACCGTTCACAATTGTGTCCCGTATTTTTTATGTAGCGCACTTTCCCCCACCCTGTGGCAGATATGGCGGATACTGTATGTGTGGTGCATTACCTGTGGCTCACAGGAGGACTGAACCTCCGCTGCTGGGAGCCTGGAGTGTACCTGATCCATCTGGTGACAGCGCCTCCACCTGTGCGGGATCCTAACTATGTTGGATAACCCTATCACAGGACCCAATGCAATAATGCACACACCGATAAATATAACAGTTAACTGCATACATATGAAAAGTAATAACTATATAACACCCACACCAAGTAGGCCACGTACGGCCGTAACCCCAGAGTGCCCTCCAACACGCTACCCAGCTACCTGAACAAGCTCATCACCCCTACCACATGCAGTACCTATCACCTGAGATCAGACTCCAAAAGACTGTTCATGGTCCCAAGACTCAACAAAGTATCTGGACATTCCTCCTTCTCCTTCCGTACACCCCAAAACTGGAACAACCTACCAGAGACTCTCATATCCACCACCAGCTTAAGTTCTTTCAAATCTAAGGCTGTCTCACACTTTAATCTGGTCTGTAACTGTTTCATACGCTCATAATATATATTTTCTTTAACTGTGCATGCAATGTCTTGTATATAATGTATACCTTGTTCATTTATGTAACTGTATTTGTAACCATGTATTATTTTGTTTTACTCTGTGCCCAGGACATACTTGAAAACGAGAGGTAACTCTCAATGTATTACTTCCTGGTAAAATATTTTATAAATAAATAAATAAATAACACCATGTCCACACCCTGATGGGATATACCCCAAAGTACTGAGGTGACCCATGGCACCCAACCACCCTGGTGTCCACAAGAGTCAACCCATCCGCTGCCCACAACCTGTGTTAAAACTTGTAGATGTAGGTGTGATAGCTGCCGGGTACTCCAGCACCCGGTAGTGCCGACTGAAGACAAGGGCCCGTTCGGTCCCACGCCGTCGTCATCAGCGACGAGTCTGCCTCCAGACTCTGGGGTGCTGTCCAGCTGGAGGGTCCCACCATGAAGAGAGTCTCTTATCTGTGGAGTGATCTGGTCCCAGACCGCCGGATTGTCAGTTCGCCGCCACGTCCTGGCTGCGTCCCTCACACTTGGCACTACAGGGGCAGTGTCCCTATCTAATGGGCCTGTCCCTGTAGCAACTACAAGCTTAGGGGAGTCTGGGCCTAGCTGGGGCCTATGGGGGTGTCTGGCCTAGTGCAAGGGGCCACGGACACCCTGCACACACACCCTACCCCTTCCTTGTCCCAGATCCGACTGACGAGGTCTCAGACATGCCAAAACATCTATCGTGTTGCAGGGGATTCTGGCAGCCCTATTGGCTGCTGTGGGCCACATAGTATCAGCCCCCTAAGGCTCATGGGACTTGTAGTCCCTGCGCGGAGCCTTTCCCTGTAATGGCCACCACTATGGCATCATGACGGCGCCCTGCACGGGAGACGCCGCGGACCTGGTCGCCCCTGCCTCAACCCCCTGCACATCCCTGCCTACTGGGGAATCCTTGCCACATTTAAAAGCCACTTGGCAACCTTATTTGCAGAGGATTGCTGCATCTCTGGCACTGAAGGTGTTAATTGTGTTATTCCGTCGAGGGAAAAAAAACATAAAAAAAACAAAGGGTTAAACATGTTAGAAATATGTTACACTATGGTTTTTTCTTTTTTTTTAATCTCATGCACAAAAGGGGTTAGTCCCTCCTAAAAAAAAACATATACTGGGCATCTAAGTACATATTTACAAAGCAGTCTACGGTCATACAGCAACTTCAGGGGATTGAAGAGAACTTGAAGCCCATTCAAGTCCAAGAGCTGAAACTTGTAAGGTGTTTTCCCTCGCAGGATGGGGCCTTATGGCAGAAGACGGGTTAGTACTGTAAATATGAGCCTTAATTATTAAGGAGAAAAACTGTAATTTCCTTCTCAGAGAGTCAGCGGCAGCTATTTCATCTTTTCTCAGAAGCCAAACAAATACAAGCAGACATTGCATTCGCGTTTCAGAATGTTGTGATCTATTAGATCACTTTATTGTTACAAAAAACAGATCATGTACTCAGCATATTATACCGTTAAAATGCATCTGTATTTAACAGCATTACACATATCAACAGCGAGTGCTACAAACATAAATGCAGACGCAGCGCAGCAACGAGTCCGGGCCTCCAGGATCTTGCAAACTAGACAAGCACAAAATGTGCACATAGCAGAATTAATTTGTTAAAAAAAAATACTACTAAGAACATTTATTATATTTAGTAAACATTTTGGTATTGTGCAATGGACCCACAAGCAGTTCTTCATACTGATATATGCAGGCTTGTATTTAGGCGTAGGCGTACTAGGCCTGGGGCGGCAAATTTCAGGGGGGGGGGGGCGGTGTTGCGGTTACAGAGGCCCTGTTCTCTTCCCCACCACAATTAAACTGATTGCCGGGGGAGAGCGTGGGGGAGACCCTCTGTAAAGGGCGTCTTACATCCTCTTGTAGCGTCGCCCTCCTCCTGCAGTGTTGCGGCATCATTTCCCGTTGTCGTGGAAACATGTCGCCACGTGACTGGATGCTGCAAGAGGAGGAGGCCAGGGCGGCAAAAAGTTAAGCGCCTGTAGAGGCCAATGGGCACCAAAATTTGAAAACCGGTCCTGGTTTTGCATACTGTAAACAGTGCATTTCTTCACTTATAAGCCATACAGATCAACTTTCTTCCATTGAATTACATGAAGACCTCGTCTGTTCTTTCGGAATCTTAGTATGAGTTTAGTTTTACGTCCGTTGTCTGGACACGTAAATGACAATTGTTTTTTTTTTGGCCTTGTGACAATTAACGTATAAAAGTGACATCACTCTTCCCAAAATGACATCGTGGAATCATTGCAACCAGAGGAAAAAACGGGCACGATTTCTACAGCATCAGTTGACGCAACCACAGATGAAAGTTCCTTCTGTGCGTTGGCGTCATCGCTTGGCACTTGGTAAATGACCTGCCGAGTGTTTCATCCTGTTCGCAGTGTTCATTCTCCGTCAGCGGTTTTGTGGCTCCGCTCAGTTAATCATATCACTTGACCTTCTGCTCGCACTTTCATTGGAAATAAATAGGAGCCTTTATCACGGAGAGAGATTGTTTGTCTTATTCTGCACAGAGCCCAGGTAAAATCTGCCCCCATTTTCCTACATTCATTAACCTGGTGCCTCTTTGCAAAACATCCAGTCCAACCTACTGGGCTCAGTTTTCCCTTTTACCAATGGAGAAAAAACATATATTTTATGCTGAAATTCTCCACGAGTTGGTGCGGTTGTTTTTAAATTATGTTATTGTGGATTGATCTAATATCTTTTCCACTATTGTACGTTTTCTAAAAGCTGCTCCGTAATTCTGCTTTGGTCCCTGCAACATATGGATCACTGGAACATAGGGATCACTGCAACATAGGGATCACTGGAACATAGGAATCACTGCAACATAGGGATCATTGCAACATACCGTGGTAATCATGGCAACATAGGGATCAGTGCAACATAGGGATCAGTGCAACATAGGGATCACTGCAACATACTGTGGTGATCAGTGCAACATAGGGATCAGTGCAACATAGGGATCATTGCAACATAGGGATCACTGCAACATACCGTAGGAATCACGGCAACGTAGGGATCAGTGCAACATAGGGATCACTGCAACATAGGGATTACTGCAACATAGGGATCACTGCAACATACCGTGGGTATCATGGCAACATAGGGATCAGTGCAACATAGGGCTCACTGCAACATACTGCGGGGATCACTGCAACATACTGCGGGGATCCCTGCAACATAGGGATCACTGCAACATTCTGTGGGGATCACTGCAACATAGGGAACCATGGAGTATTTATCCTCAGTGAAGAACGATAAAGCAGCATGTAAAATCGGTCACCGGAGGAAGCTGTTCTCTTTGCACCTGGAGCCAGGGTCCGCTATAGTCACATTTTCAAGACTTTGTGTGGCTGTGTGGATCTGCTTTTTTCTAACCCCTTAGGCTTTGCAATGCGTTTCTATCTCCTGTGGCGGTGAAGGGGTTAACCTGTCTGAGATGGTAACTACTAACATACTGTATGAAAGACCCCTATAAACCTACGTGCAGCAGCCCTTATAATTAACCTCAGGGGAGATAATGGATATTATAAACTGTTTTGTACGTTGATGCCATTTCTTTTCATTTACAAAACACCCTTCGCTGTCAGAGATACCTACAATACAACACATTACACCCCTCTACGTACAAGCAAAGGCGCTAAACCTATGATTTGTTTTAGTTTTAAGAGCCTTCTCCGCTTTCCATTTTCTTCTACAGCTCTCAATCCCCTCTCCTGAAAGTATTTTTCCATCGCCTCATGTTTATCAGCATCCACTTGATTCCCTAAACCTGGATGTTGTATTTAAGGTCAATAGTCTCAATGACTTCAGCATTAATCTGGTATATATGCTTCGTCTGACGGTGAGTAATAAAGGCAATAAAAGCAATACCTCTTCATGTATTCAAGTTGACAAAGTGGCGTGGATCATAGTGTCCCATTCAATAGGACCACTTTTCATGCCGTAACTGGCTCTGAATATGAGCTACTCTGTTAATTACAGAATATTGATCTGTAGACTTTTATTATTCACAGTCAAATAAGACATATATATGGGATACGTTCTGAAGTATATCATTGTGAATATAAATATCCACACTTGTATAGTGAGCTATAAGAAACCATGATACTGAGAGTGAGTGCAAATTGACAGTTCTGTATGTGTTGTCATCTTATTATACTCTTATATAAGACTGGTCCCATGAAAATATGTGATCAGAATAAATGTATGCTTTAATTTGTTAAATAGTCTTTAGTGTAAGAAGTGATGCTAAGTTACTTGTTCAGGCGACTCTGTGAGACTTCAGGCGACTCTGTGAGACTTTCAGGTTTTTATTTCAGTTGGTACATAAAAACAATCTAAGTGTAGATGGCTCTGAAAAAAGTGATTTAAATATTCAGTATCATCCACACTTAGATTGTTTTGTAGGTTTTTTTCTCCTATATGCTACCCCTGGATTGTGAGAATCCATTTCTACATTTTGGGACCAGTGAAACAGGCCCTTCCAGAGGGTTTGAGCAGGGTGTTACAATTTTAAATTGATCACTTTTGCTCTAGTATTTGCACTGATATTTGCACATTGTATTTTATATGTCACAATATTTTTTCACTATAATTTTAGTGATGACTGTTAGGGTTTAGCGCCTTCACTGCACCTTCACATTGTGTTTTAAGCAATTTCATCATTTTGTCTCTCAAATCTCCCTGATAGTAGCTCTCACAGTGCCCTTGTCAACAGTACCTACCATCAAGAAACAAATCGATTTAAAACAAAGAGAGAAAGTTGCATGTTGAGGATAATAAAAACAGAACACGGAGCAAACCCTGGGAGTGGGTGTTGAAGGTATTTTGTATGTTTCACTAAAAGAATCCGTCCGCTCCTCCTTCTGTTATCGTGCACCACATGACTGGAACAATCTACCAGAGACTCAAAACCGCCTCCAGTTTAAGAAATTTCAAGACTTCAGCGGTCTCACATTTTATTCTTGTCTGTAAGTGTTAAATACGCACATAACATATTACAGCTCAACCCCCTTATATCGCTTTGCTTGGGGTACAAAGAATCACATCGCGTTATAAGCGGATCGCGTTAGAAATAATGTACAATTGTATGCATTGTACAATAAAGTATTGAAGATACCAATAGTCGTGTTGTAAAGTATTCATAAATACGAAAATTGGGAGCCACGCTTGCATCGCGTTATAAGCGGATTCGCGTTGTAACGGTTCGCGTTATAACGGGGTTGTGCTGTATTTCGAACTGTCCATGACATTTCTGTAAATATTACGCGTAATAATGTATTGTCATTATAACTCGGTGCCCAGGACATACTAAAAACGAGAGGTAACTCTCAATGTTTATTTCCTGGTAAAATATTTTATAAAAAATAAAATATAAATTTCAGCTGAAAACAATGTCTCTTGTGTTTTTGTAAAGCACTACAAAAGATGTCAGCATTGTACATGTGCTTTTAGTTTCATTCTACTTCATGTGGAATCTGAAACTCAAGATGCCTTCATCATGAAGGTTGGGTTCAAGGAAACCTCCAACCTCCTTGGGTTCAAGGAAACCTCCTGTTTATGGCTCCTTGTAATATGAACAGTAGGCTCTACACACAGGAGTTGATAAATGTAGGTTCATTTTTACATTAAATGAACTCCATGGGGCTTATTCAAAATAGTGAGCAGCCGGGTAATGCACACCTAATGATGAATTAACATCAATCGAAGTGAATGTTAGCCAATGTATTACTTAACTCAATAACTGTGACTTTCTACCATGTTTCTTGACATACTGAATAGTGGCATTTTCATATTGGATCCTTAGCTCTGGTGATGGAGCATTTAAACCTGTTTGGCCCTCTGTCTATTAGGTTTCAATTTGGAAATGTCAACAGAAAGAGTCAGGGAGGAGCGAAGCAACACATATGGGATGTATGAAATACCGTTTTTATGTCCATGATCATTGTATTAGCAATAAAAGCAATTTTTATACTAATGATCTGCACCAAAGTTGGTTGATTGAAACAAACTTGTGATATTTCATGCAGCCACACGTTTTTGTCTTGAAGACTTACCATCTGAGTGGTTAGGTTGTGGTGAATTCCCAGAACCAATTATTCTGCTATATGAAGATCTGCCTTTCTCTGCAAGACTGCAGAGGAAGAAGGCTCTCACCAACTTGTATAGTCCTAATAAGTTGGGCTACCCTGGCTATGCACCCAACTTCCAAGGAGTTTAGTGTTCCACCATCCAGCCTGAGGCCTGTTGTCAGCCACCTTCCACCATAATCCTTCTGACTAAATATACAAGCTAAATCATAATGGTGTTAATGGTATGAACCATAAATGTCAAAAACTCACCTTTTCAAGGAAGCCTATCTGGCATACCTCTAACATCCAAATCTCTCAGAACACTTTGGGACAAGCTCTGTGGCTGGACCAATCTCCACCCTGTAACATCCCCCTGCAAACCTTAATGGAATCAGCTGTCGGGTTGGGCCATATTTCAACCCAAGATACACTTCATACTACAATGAGCAGTCACCTTACCTTCTTCTTTCAACATTGTCCCTCATTCCCTGTAGAGTAAAAGCTCCCACAAGCAGGGCCCCCATTACCTCTCTTTATCTGCGTGTGCATGTTTGTCCTCATGTATGCAATGATTTATGTAATATACATCACTCTGTACCCCATTGTACTGCACTGTGGAATATGTTGGCGCTTTACAAATAAACGATAATAAAAAATAATGTCAGTGATGTTACCAAGATATGATCTATAAAGAGAATAAGTAGGTGCAGCTTAGGTTTGACTCTGGAATGGAATGCAGTTTCTTTTGAGTTTGATTCTCAGGGAGCAGTGACTGCTGAGAGGATTGTTCTCTGCTAGTGGACGGACCGCCTTCCATCAGGTCGGGGAAAGACTGTGCATGGGCCTAACACTTTGCTTTTTTGTGTTATCTGTTCCTTTGAAAATAAAGGCAACCTATGTGTGCTGCCTAATGTGAAATGGATATCTACTGCAACTACAAAATGTGAGTGTTACTTTCCCATTGGGATTGTGTGCTGTTTCTCGCCTCTTTTCTACTGTATTTTTTACTGTCTTTAAGTGTGGCCACACTTTGGGAAACAGGTTCCTTTCCCTACTCTTCTGGCTCTATTTCTGGGTATTTGGGATGTACCTTATTTGGAGGCACATGGAAGACATTGGTCTGTTTGACTAACTGGAGTTATACTATTTTATACAGTATACTCCCCTTACCTGCCACATGCAAGACTTTTGTTGACCTAACTCTGCACAGTGTCTGACTTTAATCATCGTATCTCCATTTTATCACGCAATATATTTGCTTTATTTTTTAAGATGCCTCTAGTGTACATACCGTATAGCCGGTTTAATGTAGGATAGTATAAAAACATTCAAGGGATTAATGATGGATTGTACAGTGAAGTCATTAGTCAGAGAAACACACACACACATGAACTCATTTATTGGACAACAGAAATAATGATAATAATAATAATAATAATAATAAAAATGTAGTAGTGCAAAGATATAATTCCATTGGAGGTGCTGGTGACATTGGAGTTTTGAAAGCATAAAACAAGAGGTTCCCATGTCCTAGCATGCCATGGTGTTCTGTTCTGTAATACTTTGTAGTACAGTATATGTTCCATCATCATTAATCATTGTATGAGCAGACAGGTGTGTTTGATAATGTGATTGTTGACACAGAGCAGTGCTATGAAAACATTGAACGTTAGAAATATCACACTGTAGAGGATCCGGCAATGCTTTGCAGTATTTTAGAAGTATTTACTGTACGGAATATTTATGCTGTAAAAATGTCTCAAAAAGAGAGTGGAATTGTGAATTGGACATATCGTGCCTTATGGACCAGCAACGCTTCATTGACATGGTTCCATGTACCTTACTTATTTCAATATTACATTGGTGATCATTTACAAACACGGTCCATGGAGGAACTCTAAATATACAAAAATCAATGGGGCTTTATGGTCACACAGTGTGCATGGTTTGCTTGTGAAAAATGAATGTCACACATGCAATCAAACCCCTTTGCCTAAAAGTATCACTTAGAATTTGAGATTTATTCAACAAAATAACTGTCAACGTTTCAGTCCGAAATACACCCTCCTCAGAACAAAACACACTTTTGTTGAATAAATCTCTCAAATCTTGAGTGCCTGTGTCCATATAGTGTAGTGATGATACTGCGTACGGTCTCTTGTGCACCAAAAGATTAGTCCCCATAAAGTGGGTAGCCTTACATACGGCATTGTGCCGCTGGGCCAACTTCAGCTTTTCAAACCAATGTTTACATATGTATACTACCTCTACAGCACAATATTCACAACTGTCCTGTTTGTCCTCTTACACTGAGTACTGTAAAGTGAATCTAGCGATGTTGCTAGTACCTGTGTACAGTTTTCCCACCTGATGCTCACTGTACCTTGTTTGATGGATATCCAGATCTATTTCGGATGCTGTCCTGAAACCCCCTTCTTTTCTTCCATGTTTCTCGGCACACATTTACTTAATGAGCAATTGACCATTGATGCTTCGTAGAAGGTTTTAATAAAGGACAAAGTAAAATGTTTTGTGTGTTTCTTAAAATGCATTTAGAACATTTTATTTAAACCTGCAGCTTCAGCAATAATTAGATATTTATAGCAAAGCCTAACCCCTTCACTACAAGGGAGCATTGCTTCCTTTATTTCATTGTTGTAGATGGAGTAGGGTGACCAGATTTGTCCCGGCAAAAAACGGGACAAATCTCACGCATGCGCAAAGAGTACTTGCTGACTGTGCATGTGCAAGAGCAGCCTGCAACTGCCGACCACGCATGTGCAAGAGCAGCCTGCAACTGCCGACCACGCATGCGCGAGAGCAGCCTGCAACTGCCGACCGTGCATGCGCAAGAGAAGCCGGCAACTGCTGATCGCGTATGCGCAAGAGCAGCCGGCAACTGTTGATTGCGCATGCTCTAGAGCAGCCGGAAAGTGCCAATCGCGCATGTGCACAAGCAGCCAGCAAGTGCCGATCACGCATGTGCACGAGCAGCCGGCAACTGCCGGTCGCGCATGCGCACGTGCAGCCAGGCAGTGCCAATTGCGCAAGCGCATGTGCAGCCGGGACGTGCAGATCGGGCATGCGTGGTCGGCAAGTGCTCTTTGCGCATGCACAGTCGGTGCTCACCAGCAAGAGAGAAAACCGGGACAGAGCCCAAAAAATCTGGACTGGCTCGGCTAAACCGGGACATCTGGTCACCCTAAGATGGAGGCCACCCACAATATCATTAAGTAAACTCACCATTTATTAATCAAAAGCTGCAACTGTAGCAGGTTCTTATCACTTTCTATTTTACTTGATAATAACTTGATCCCTCATAATGTTGTATTTATGGTTCTTAACTCCTTCATATAAAGTAGACAGGTGAAGTGTGTAGAAAGGTGAGCTCCATCATTTGCTGGAATGATTTATGCTTCTAAAATATGTCAACATGTATGTAATATTGGATAAGGTTCAAGAACACAGCAGACAAATAATTGACAACACAGCCTCTTGAGGTGGAAGTTTGAATTAAAAAAGAAAAGTTTATTTCATGCTGTAACTCCCTGCATGTCAATATCATGCATACGTTCCCTGCAATTCTAAACTTCAACATTTGTAATCAGATGACATTCAAATAACAGGAAGAACAAGCTTTGCAGAAATAAACATTTTACATTGGGACAGAAAAACAAAGAACTTAAGCATCGAAAATCCAGGAGCAGTCCATCTCCCAGCCTCCAAACCAAAGAAAAAAACATGATATTTATTTAGGAAAGGCAACAAATAAACTGTATCACACATGGCGACATGTTAAATTATGACAACACTGCATGTGAAGTAATAAGAATAACTTTATGCCCCCCTCATTCTTTAACTTGTGGGCACAAGGTATGAATTTAGGCTTTGAAATGTCACTTTAGCACCATTGTTAAAAAGCCAAAACAAAACAGAAAGTGAAAGTGTCCTGAAGATAGTTTTATGTCATTCTTGTCCTCCTCAGTCACCGATTCACTTGCTTATCCCTTGTCGAGATACGAGTGCAGGAGTGGCCAACTCCAGTCCTCAAGGGCCAGCAACAGGACAAGTTTTCAGGATATTCCTGCTTCAGCACAAGGTGGCTTATTCAGTGGCTCAGTCGAAGATTGAGCCACCTGTGCTGAAGCAGGGATATCCTGAAAACCTGTTCTGTTAGTAGTCCTTGAGGACTGGAGTTGGCCACTCCTGCACTAGGGAAACTGAAGCAAATGTCCTTTCTCACTCAACTGGTCCAGGGGGAATTCTTGACCTTATCTTGGGATTTAGGAAAGGTGCTGAGGGGGAAAGCTGAAAATAAACAAGCAGCTATCTAGCACAGCGTGTAATTAATGACTGGTAATGACTGAATATGAGTCTTTTCATGGGGTATACATGGCCCATTTTTATTGGTATGAGATGTCTTGGTAGGATGAGTGAAAAAATGTTCTTGCAGACTAAGGGGTAAATTCTGTATTCTCCAAGCGGCTGTTCAGGCAGTTTTCAGACGAAAATCCCCCTTGACTTAATTGGAGTATATACAATTTACCCCCGAGGATGCAGTGGTCTTGGTAGCGGTGGGGATCTTTGCATTAAGTATAAGGAAATGTTGATACTATGTGGCATATAACATGGACGTAACCTTTTCTTACTGTTGAAGGCTTCTCTCTAGAATTTCCTAAGGGATTGAGGAACCAGACAAAAATTCTTACATTTTATTTTATTGGTAACATTTTTCTGGTTAAAGCCTTTTACTTTATAAGCCAATGTAACTTGAATTGGTTCTTACATATCCATTACATTTAAAAAAAAAAAGGTTAGTTCCATTCTTTTACATCATTGTTTTGAGTTGTTCCATATTTATGACTGTAGAGCAGGAGTGGTCAACTGCAGTCCTCAAGGACCACCAAGAGGTCAGGTTTTCAGGATATCCCTGCTCAGCACAGGTGGCTCAATCAAACTGATTAAGCCACCTGTGCTGAAGCAGGGAAATCCTGAAAACCTGACCTGTTGGTGGCCCTTGAGGACTGGAGTTGACTATCCATGATATAGAGAAAATAAAATAATCGTTTTGCACACTCACTTATCACTAGAGAAGTGCACCATGATCTCACTTTGTCTTATAACACGTGACAAATAACTTATTCAACTTCTGGCATCAACCAAATCAACCTATCTCACAGGCGACTTTTATTACAAAAAAATACATGGAAAGAGATATTTTTTAGGTGTAATATTTGTGTGTGAGTGTGTGTGTGTGTGTATGTGAGTGTGAGTGTGAGTGTGAGTGTGTGTGTGTGTGTGTGTGTGTGTGTGTGTGTGTGTGTGTGTGTGTGTGTGTGTGTGTGTGTGTGTGTGTGTGTGTGTGTGTGTGCATGTACTATAATGACTATTTTACTTGTTTATTTACATACAACATTTGCATATTGCACCGATTTGTAACAGCAAAAAAAAAAAAAAGAAAGAAACTGCTACATTAAAACACTTTTCACACAAAACTGAACTTCTGGCCTCTGTAGTGAATACGGTGAGATGTGTTTTGAAGTGAGAAAGAACCCCGGAGTTGTCTTATTCAATACAATTTCAGACCCCACTGCTAAGATTTTACCATCTAGTTTAAGTGATGTGATAAAGGGTAAAGAAAGAGTACTCGGTTCACCTGTTTCTTAGGCAGAGTTCCTATCACTAAGTCATTTCTTTCTTGAGCCCTTATATGAGAGATGTTAAAGCTGATTGCCTGGACTCTTGATGCACACATCTATTTTGTAACACTAAAGATGCATGCAAATATTTCTCTACAGAACGCCCGCAGAATACAGCGGGAACTCCCAATTGTTATCTTCCAGGAAAACACATCTTGTCGTATTTTATTAAGGAGTTCACGAAACTCCTAAATGTGAGAAAAGTATCATTTACAGTTGGTCAGGGGTGCTGAACTCCAGTTCTCAAGGCACCTCAACTGGTCAGGTTTTAAGGTTATCCCAGCTTTAGCACATGTGGCTCAATCAGTGGCTCAGGACTGAGACACTGATTGAGCCACCTGTGCTGAAGCTGAGATATCCGCAATACCTGGCCTGTTGGGGGGTCTTGAGGACTGAAGTGGAGCACCCCTGATTTAAGCGGTGGTCTCGTTCGCTGCACAGCTGTACAAAATGAAAATGTAGTATGTAAATGAGCAAGTATAATAGGTTGTCCAACATGTTGGTGTTATAATGAAAGAGACGTATTAGTATCTACAAATCTGCCCTTTTTGTATTTCACAAGAATTGTATATAGAAAAGTACTGCAATTAAAAACAAAAACAAGCACTTGCATCCATTTTGTTTTGTCAAACGTTGACTGGGAAATATGACATGATTTGGTTGCCACCAGAAGTTGAATAGGTGATCTACACTATTGTCTGTGTTATTTAAGGGGAAGGGCAAAAATATATTGCCTGGAGTGTGAAATACGTGAACAAAACGGGAGTGCCCATGTTTGTGCAAATCTTGAAAATGTTGGCAAACTCTGAGGTATGTGCACATTTGTATTTCACACACTGAATATGGATCATGTCCCAGTCCCCTGTCTTGAAAAGGGGGCTTCAGTGTCTCTTGACGTTAGAAAGGCCCCCATTGCAAATGTCAAAAGTGGGAAACGTGGAAAGGTAACTGGCGGATAGAATATTTTCAGGCTTTGTCTGGAGTCTATGCCAGGAAAACCTTTTAGACAAGAAGCTACGGTACAAAGACTGAGTTCCAATTTGGCCTAGAGGTGAAATAAAATGCCAGGCAAATCTGTAGCGGTCCATAATGGTGGGGGAGGCCTGACATCTCAGTTGTTTTGCCGATTTCTTTGTTTGTGATGGAATGTGACGCAATGCAATTATACTTTAGGTTTCATGGAGAGGATTGCACTATGAAAGTCTCGATCATTTTTTTACCCTGATGTTTTTGTTGTTGTTTTTTTTTTTTTTTTGCAATGTTCAGAAACAATAGGGCAGCGGAGACATGCAGAAGGAAAGTGAGATCACACGAAAAACTCTCATCAAACATTACAGAAATGGCAAATGAGTCTCCCTCCCAGCTCGGTTTAGCCCTTGCATCTCCTGGATCAAATATGTAACAAGCTCAGTATTACGGTCACAGGACATTCCCAAGCATATATCTGTCTTCTTTGCTGATAGCTATGAAAAAAAGTTTTTTAACCTCTCAGTTATAAAAGACAGCATTGTATCATGATCAGGACTGGTATAGAAAGCTGCAGTATAGGAGCTATACACATAACAATTTGTTAAGACCGCAAACATGAGTATATGACTTGGGTTCCCATTAACCTCTCCTCCCTTCAATG
This sequence comes from Ascaphus truei, assembly GCF_040206685.1. Classification (NCBI taxonomy): domain Eukaryota; kingdom Metazoa; phylum Chordata; class Amphibia; order Anura; family Ascaphidae; genus Ascaphus; species Ascaphus truei. The sequence continues at coordinate 108,740,150 of NC_134488.1, read as the reverse complement.
GTATAGCTACAGTACCTGCATTACTGTGAAAAGCGTTGCAGGTCCCTTTTGCACTGAATGTATCGACTTCCTAATGGAAGGGATTATCTATTAATCTAGAGACTATCTATCTACCAAAAATTTGAAGGTTAAGGCTAAATGAAGGTGGCAATCCTCATCTTCTATGAAGAAGTTAAGAGAACCCTTGAATGGAAGGGAGTGGGAAGCCAATGACCATTAAAACAACCAAGTTCTAACAAACTAACATTGAAACGTATTGTGTCGGTAAGAATGTGTCCACCCATACATAGATACCTTGTATATAAAATAGTTTCATTATTTGCACATACATCTCGAAAATAGTTTTTTTTTTTAATCATCACATTTTTCATTTAAATAAAAAAGCATCCTTGTTTTTTTTTTATTAGTAGCAGTATCATTATTGTTAGTGCACTGAGTCCCAGCGCTAAGTTCATCTCCCTCATTATCCATCCTCTCAAAGGTTCTGCTTCGTTTCGCTTATTTCCATGACAAGCTCAGAGCATACTTATAATATGACAATACATTTCAAGTGGTTACATACAAAGATAACAGTGGATTATACCTCTACCTTTTCCGACATGGCTAACCAGTTTGGCCTGTTTGGGTATCAAGAATGCATCAATGCTCAAAGCTGCAAATATGGGATGGAAAAATATGTATATTATAAAGCCCCAGTTTGCAGCATAGAGGTTGTGCTGTGACTGTAGAATTACTTCAATAGACCCCCAATAATTTCAAGAAATTGCTTCTTTTAAAAAAAAAAAATTATTCTGCAAATTGAATGAGAACATCATCAAAACGCAATTTACCTAAATTCAGTCAACTATGGTAATTTATCATTTTTTTGTTGGTGTTCTACAGATGCTTTTTGGCTTAACTACACCTTCTCATTAATATGATCCTTGAATCTGATCCAAGTGTGTTACATTCATAGCCGCAAAGCAAAAATGAAAAAGGTCAAATTGGCAAATGTTGCAAACTGGTCTCCATGTGAGAGGCAGCAGAAGAGCTGCAGTGTCAGTTGATACTTGGCTGGGAGATACTAATGCATTAATCGGCATTAAGTATGGCCTAAAGTCCAAGAGGCCCTCTACATGCACACATTACACATAACACCGGATGTATTTGGCCTCTACATACAATCTTTACAAAACAGGAACAGGAAAGGAGTCTTTAATTATGTGATATGTTGGCATATGTGCCATATTGCATATTCTTCACCTATTGCTACTCAATCAGTGGGGAGGAACATTTTCACATTGCCATCATGGTTAATGCAGAGCAGCTGCCCGGAAAGTAGTATGGTGGGATTGAGCCTAGTTTGAAATCTCACGGACAAATAAAAAAATTAAAGTGGAGCAAAGGTTGGTTATTTGTTATATGGGAGAGAGTGAGAGAGAGAGTTGGGGAGGGAGATGGGGAGAGAGATGGAGAGAGAGATGGTGAGAGAGAGGGAGAGAGAGATAAAATATGGATGTAGGTATTTATGTGTTTCTGTGTGTGTCTGTGTCTTTGTGTCTATGTGATTTCCACTGCACAACATACATTTAAATCTGTCTTTTTTTCTAGTTCAATTAGTGTCACAATTGCAGTTCTGTCCCCAAAATGTTGCCCTTTTGCCCTTCAAAAGTGGTATTCATAGCTCAATCAGCAGGGCATTTTAAAAAATGTAAAAAAAAATCTACAGTATCTAGCAGATTGGTTCCAAATTGTTGCAAATACTTTACCAAACAGCCAGGCAATTACTCGGTATTTTCTCCTCTGTTATATGTTTTAATAAATACTTTTTGTTCAGGTGTGCATTAGACACACGTTTCTTACACAGGTGAGGTTATTGCTAGTTTGGACCTGGTGCTAATAAAGCAGAGGGGAAAAAATGCCAAGAAACTTCTAATTGGATACTCATGTTATCCTATGCATGTCAGACAACTCTTCCTATTGTTCCACAAAACCCCTACTCGTATCACTTGTGGATGCTAATGCAGCTCCATCAACCAATCAACTGGTGCAATGCACTTGATACAATGATGCAAATTGCCCTATGCCCTGCATGTAACATCTATTTTGGGGCACCGTGCTTATCAGTAGACATTACTACATACTCCCCCAGACAAGCTCTTTGAATCTTTTCTCACTTACAGTCATTTAACTTTGCTTTGTGCAGTGTCGGGAAAAATAAAATCAGTGTGTGATAGCATTGACATTACGGAATTTGGGGTTGATTACTGCAGGGCACCAGTGGGGTGACATTCTCTGGATCATTTAGAGGTGCTATGTCTCCTACACATTCAAGCAATGGAAGAATCAAAATGTACTTAGAAAAAATGCAGAAAGTTTTTTTGTTGTGGCTGCACTCAAGAAAACTCTAATAATTATGACCAGATCTTTCTGGGGTGCTATGGCATAAACAATCTAAATAATCTCTACTGTACATAGCATAGAAAACATGTTTTTGATGTAACATATTGCATATTGCATCTTTAAAATAAGCTCTCTGTTATACAAATGGGCTGGATATGCTAGTGTTTCATGTAGTGTTCCATATGTCACATCTGAGCTCATTTATTCTTTCATTGCCTGGTGGCCTCATTGGATTAAATTTACATTTGATTTAGGCATTAAAGAAGGGATTATGGAAGAATTGATGGGTTACTTGGCATAAATACAGTGACAGTCAATAGTTAAGAATGTAGGGTTGTATAAAAACCATAGATCCCCTTAGAACAAGTAAGGGGATTATTTACTGGTGGCTGGTGTTCAAGGGGCCTTACTTTGATTTAATGCAGTGATAGACTGGCAGCTTATTTCACCAGAAATACAATTAGCACTTGATGGCCAACATCTAGACGAAGGGTTGACATTAAAGGCTTGCGCTTCACATTTAAAGACAACATCTGTTATGTATAATTCAGTAATAGACCACTCACTTTTAACATACTGTACAATTAATCCCTTCATTGCAGGATTGACCAAAAAACAAATTTCAATTGGGAAAGGCAGTAAGGGCCTTACAGATTAGATTTCCCAGAGCCAACTAAACATCTAAAATCCAGCCCACTGCTAGCGCTTTCAATATTAGGGATTAATTCATATTTCTGTGTGTAACGTCCTTAGTGCAGTGATGGGAGACTGGCTACTCCCATAAGCCTAATTTTATATCTGCAGAACACATTCATATCTGTCTACTCACACACCAACTTCCGGCCAATTGCAGCCGGTTGCACAAACCGTCGCTATCCCAGTTGGCTCTCATAATGTTTTATTGCTGTTTAGAAAATGGCAGCATTGTTTAATCCTATTTATATGGAAGGATCATATTGCTGTACTTAAATCTTTCAGCCCAGAGAGGCATCTAAGCCCTTAGATCAACGTGAGGTCTTCTGCCTTCTATTGGTTCTGCACATTTTGGAAACACATTGCAGAAAGGAAGAAGACAATATCATGCTCTGTATTAAGCCTCGGTAATTGCAAAGCACACATTTACAAGAGAAGTGACTGTAAAGACAAAGCAGTTTGTGTTCATATACTGTATCAAGGTATTTTGCCCCTATTCAATATAGGGCAAAACAGGGTAACGTACAGGGTAACTGTGCATTAGCATTTAATCCCTTGAATAGAAGTTGATGCCTTCTTAGCTGTGTTACCCTGTTTTTACTATATTTTATATGGAGGTTTGTGTTAACAGTGGTCACGTTTAGGGAGATACAAATGTCGCTGGAGTTCAAGAGCCAGGTAAAACTTGCCCTAAACTTCACTAAAAAGTTTGCAAAAAAATGCCAACGTCACAAAAAAAAATATTTTGGTGACGGTATGGTATATGGAGTAGATCTACAGGTCTTTATTCTGCAAACTGCAATAGTGCCAACGGGTCGCTATCGCTCGGAAAGCCCCATTGACTTTAAGGAGGCTTTCCGCGCTGTGGCGCTGGATCGGTGCTATCAGCGTTTACAGAATAATGCAATAGTAAGAGTTAGTGGAGGAGTCATCTGATGTGTGTGTGTGTGTATGTGTGTATATATATTTTTTTATATCTATATCTATCTATAGATATATTTACTAAGCTGTGCTACTTCACAAGATATCTGCTGGTGTCAGAAGAAACCTGATGACCCTTTCATTTGAATGGGCTGCAAGGTTTTTTCCGGTGTGTGAAAGTGTCTGATGTAGTAGCAGCGGTTAGTAGACATGTCCCATAGTCTTTTTTTTTATTTTTGCATCATCATCAGGTTATAGAAGATGAAATGTCTGCTGTGCTACTTGGCATAGTTTGGAATCCGTCTGTTTGATATAATGCATAGCTCAATTAGTATTATATTGTCTCACTATAAAACATGCTCACAAAAAAAGTAATCTCTCTATTATTCATTAATGTGATCATTTCAATCTTAACTTATCCTATATCCAAGGACCACGTGTGCTGATGTGAAAAAGTCTGGCATTGGCTGCTCCAGCTGCAGAAATACAGGACCATTTGAGAACATATCTCTAATTGCCAATGTTTTCACATTGGTCACATTTTGTATAAAAGTAGACTATTAGTTTTCTTATGCTTCTGAGCATTACTAAGTGCTTGTGACCACCAAGCATTTTAGGATTTGACATCTTCCTTTATTTTAAAACTTCTGTTCTTTCCACATTATCCTTAATGACGCCGCCTTATGAATTTCAAACTTGAGTTTGAGAATGATATATCCTTGTGATAAGTCGCAAGACACGGTGACAACACTGCAAACAGAACCCTACAGGACGTCTGGGATAATGTGAGTTATACACGGATATGTATCATATTATCACTGTGGTCCATTAACAAACAAAACAGAAAAAAAACAATTGTGTAGTATTAATACTTACTGCATTTTTTTCTCTCTCTCTTTTTTTTTTTAACGTTATGCCCTTTCTAATGATTTTTAATGTATTAAGTTTCCTTGGGCTGCTGTAGCAACCATTTAAGAAGCCGCTCCCCTATCTCTTTTGAAACAGGCAGCCATATTGCATACACTGGGAAGCAGAATCTTCGCACGATCGATCCCAGGAGAACGAAGCGATCGGCAGCTTAGATAATTGCATTGTTGTAAATGTGAGAAACTGCTGCATTTATTAAAACAAAAACAGCAACAAAAAATCGCAAAGGGGCCAGAGGCATTTCCCCTTTAACAAAATTTCATATCATCACGTTTTGAGATTTTGTATACAGCTAGGGTGACAATGTAACAATGTTACAAATGATGGGGGAAGAAAGGAGGGAGAGGGAGTAGGGGGTATGATATCCTTTATTAGACAAACAAGTAGTTGATATGTTACAAGCTTTCGAACCTCTCGGGGTCCTTCATCAGGTCCTACCCTAGTGAGAGGTTCGGAAGCTTGTAACATATCAACTACTTCTTGGTCCAATAAAAGGTATCTATCCCTTACTCCCTCTCCCTCCTCTGTTACTACATGGAAGAAAGGACCAGCGGCTACCCACCCTTCAAATTATGGGAGATTTCTAGTTAGCATCTCAATTGTGGATTTGCACTAAGGCCCAGTGGGAGGAATCACTGAGGTATGAAACAATCCCGCATTAACTGTTGTTCAACTCACAGGCAGTTAACGCAGGATTGGGACGCATATCTCAGATACATCTAGATTGTAAGCTCTCACAGGCAGGGCCCTCATTACCTCTATGTATCTGTTTGTGCTATTTTGCCCTCACTTGTATGTCTGTTTATGTAATATCTATTACTCTGTACCCCCACTGTATCGCACTGCAGAATATGGTGGCACTTTCCAAATAAACGATATTATTATCTCGCCTTAGTGAATCCAAGTCAAGCGGGATGAGCTATGGTCAATAGTTATGTTTGTTATTTCCCGTTTTCTTTCTACCCCTACCATGCTTTGCTGACCCTTCTAAAAACTTAAATTGACAGACCCCACGCACTTGAACTACAGAGCATGCAGAAAATAGTCATAGTCATGGGGAAACATAGGAGAAATAGATGTCAATATGCATAAATATATATATCACTATACAAAAGTGGTGTTATAGAAATTTGAGAGGAATAGACAGAGTATATTTAGAAGGTAGGTGGCACTTCAGCTGGTTTGTGGAATATTAAGATTATTGAGACTATTAGGAACAAGATGTTTAAAAGCTGTTCACATTTTGAATCTTAGAAATAAATACATTAATTCAGGAAAGTAAAACACACGTTGAACCCTCACTTGGGAAAAATAAGGAGATTAAAAATGTGATCAATGGGATCTTTTGGTCAGTGCAATGTACACATTTCTCATTTTTGTATGGCATGGCCTTAATATTAATTATTATTATTATTATTATTATTATTATTATTATATCAGCAACAGCTCTCAGGTGCAATAAAGTTTCATTAGCCAAATGAGAACCGAATTTATCATAATTGAAAATGAAGGCCCCACAGGCATATAATAGTGTCCTCTAATATAATATATTACCCATTGCCTTTGGCTTCATGGTCACTATATATCAGCCAACTCCAGTCCTCAAGAGCTACCAACAGGTCAGGTTTTGAGGATATCCCTGCTTCAGCACAGGTGGCTCAATCAGTGGTTCAGTTGGACTGAGAGTCTGAGGCCGACGACTCAGTTGAAGACTGAGCCACTGATTGAGACACCTGTGCTGAAGCAGGGATATCATCAAAACCTGACCTGCTGGTAGCTTGTGAGGACTGGAGTTGGCTGCCCCTGATATATAGAGATGAGTGATGCGGGATGAGTGATGCGGGTTGATAATTTTGGAGTCTTTTTTTAAATATACGTTTTTACGATGAAAGAAGAATATGCTGGAACAGCAATGACAAAGCATATTGTACTCATTATTATTACATATTGTGGCTGTCCAGAAATTAATAGTTGGATTTACCTGCCAAATATACTTGCACGCAGTACCTCTGACGAAGGAGGTACATTGTACAGAGTGTACGTTATGGCATATGTCATGCTATTTGAACGATGGATATGTAAGTAAGATGTATATGGTCTAGGAAATATTTGAATATATTTTCAGCACTGGAAGTCAGTATTAAAGGGGATGATCCAACAAGTATTTTAATCACGGCATTATCATGCTATAGAAGTAAATGGAATGTTTCCTTGTATTCCACTGCATGCGCCTCTCAGATCAAGGATTTGTTTCTCAGGCCTCAGTCAGAAAGCACATCAAACATGTCCTTCCTGCATCCTACTCTAGGGCCCTTACTAGTCAGTGTGCTGGGCAGCATTTCCCCAGTGCTGGAGACCATTCTCATACCACTCATGTGATTTTCAGTTCTTCTCCAGTATTGGGAAGCAGCTTGCCAGGATATTAAATGGAGTCTTTGGAGCTAAATATGAATAGCATATTGAAGTACCAATTCTGGTAATGTGCAGCAATGTTAGAAAATGCTCAGTGCATTATCATTTGTGTACTGCAGGGGTGGCCAACTCCAGTCCTCAAGGGCCGCCAACAGGTCAGGTTTTAAGGTCAGGTTTTAAGGATATCACTGCTTCAGCACAAGTGGCTCAATCAATGGTAGACCAACTGTGCTGAAGCAGGGATATACTTAAAACCTGACCTGTTGGTGGCCCTTGACGACTGGAGTTGACCATCCCTGGTGTACCGTATACGGATGCGCCCGACCATTGATTTCTGGGTCACACTTTCAATGAATTTCCGGAAGAGCTCGCCAATGATAAAAGGGTTAACACACAGGGGTTAATTTAATAAAAGTCTCCCCTCTCCAATACGGGTTGACACCTGTGCAAGAAGGTGCACCATATTTATCAAAGAAAAGGAATCCTATTGAAAGCAACTACAAAGTTTCCCTCGTTAAATCTGGTTCAAGTCTTTGGCACTGGTTTTTTTCCAGCCAGGAAACATAAATAAATAGCATTACCCTCAGCATGCCATATGGGAAAGGATGGCTTCAAAACAAAAGGTTTACCTGGGCAGTGCTCCACATTCTTTAGCTCCATGATGTCATGTACAGATGGTATACATGCAGAGCCACTTGTGACTCATGTTTACCCTCTGTGTTTGTTCCTGCATGCAGGGAGTTTGGTTGGATGCATTCATCATTACGTGCCACTCAACAATGACCACGAAAACAGCAGCCTTTCCCATAAATACTTCTTCTACTTATGAGAGCCACTCACTTTAGTTGTTACCATGTTGGCAATCATTCATCTGAGAGCTTGATGCACTTCAGTGAACAACCTCTTTCATTATCAGGTGAGGGGAAAAAAGAAAGCAAGGAAAATAAAAATGACTTTGTCTTTTTCACCATCTCAATCTTCTGCTTTAATCGCAATAATGAATTGAAATGTTTTTTTTTAAAGATGTGCAGATATAGCCAGGAATATGTTTGCGAGCATGAAATCAATCTGGCCAGGACGTCATATAGTACATACATGCACATAAAACACAAAATGCTCATTTGATCAAAGGGCTTTTTTTGTTTATTACTGGAGGTTTCGTTTTAAGTCGGAAGAAGGAGAGAGGAGAACCAAGTACAGAGTTGCATAGAATAAGTTGCATACAGGAAGAATCCATTACTTTTCACTTTCCCTGGGAAAATGTTACATCTTAAGTATTGGACACTGACTTTGGCTGTAGTGGTTGGATCCTCATATGTTTTATGTGCCTTTATAAAAATGCACCTGGTAGTAACATAATCAGATGTTAAACAGTGTACTATACAGGTAAATGCCTTAAAATTGCTAAACATGTAGCCATTTCTGTCTTTACAATAAATATTTTTAGATGCCAAAAATATTGTTAGATGGAAATGGAAATGTGTGAAAGGAGCAGAATCAATCAGCGAATGAAGCATTGATCACTATTCAATGGGAAGTATTCATTAAACTGCGATAGTTTCGATCAATAAATAACCCCACAACTATACTGAAAAAAGGTACTAATGTCTTATGTTAGATCTAAATGAAAATATTTTCGATGGCCAATAATGTAAATAAAGACAATAAATTATTGGATGAAGCCTGTAGTTTAATCCTTCAATTATATGCTTGTAGATCATTATGAAATTCTAACAAGGCCGTATTATAAAAGCTGCCTTCATAGGTCAGATTCTGCCATGTCCATAAACTATAATTGAGTTACAAAGGAGGGGAATGTCCTTTGTTGTATCTAAAAAAATATCCTCCCTCCAACCCCAACAAAAAAAAAGACAGCCCATGCAAATCTAAACAGTGATGAAGCCAGGTGAACTATGGTGTGTAACTACAGATAAACTTTAGGGCAGGAGTGGCCAACTCCAGTGCCGCCAGCAGTTGCTTCAGCACAGGTGGCTCAATCAGTCACTCAATGACTGAGCCTCTGATTGATAATGGCAATAGCCAGCACTCCAGAGGCCTTCTTACAAAGGTAAGAAAATGTAATGCAGGGTCAACGTTTTGGTCCTTCCCTGGACCTTTGTCATCTCGTCATCTTGACAAAGGTCCAAGGAAAGACCGAAACATTGATCGTGCATTAAATGTTCACCTTTATAGGAAGACCTCTGGAGTGCTGACTATTGCGTTATCTACAGTATCTGAACACCGCTGTTTGTGGAAGTCTTTAGCACCTGTGGGCAGATTGATGTGTTAGTAATGCGAGTGCTTCTTAAAACTGACCATTCAGCCAAAGATTGAGCCACTTGTGCTGAAGCAGGGATAGTCCTTAAAACCTGAACGGTTGGTGGCCCCTGAGGACTGGATTTGGCCAACCCTGCTTTAGGGCTTCTGTTATTTTCATATACTAGGACCTCATGTTCTAAGACACGTTTATATACATTTAGCAATGTCTCCAATCTACAAAACATGAGCAAAAACGGCACCAGAATTATTTACAAAATGTTTCCACACGTTGCAGTGGATTTTCCCCCTCTCTCTTTGACAAACCTGGTTCCATGTTTTTTGCATCAGTTTTGCACAATTTGTGTACCTGGGGGACTTTGGGAGAGACCTGCTTAAATTTGGCACTAATGATCATAACTTAGATACATTCTGAAATAAAGTCTAGAGTATATAAGTAGCCAGATCTAATTTAGGGAAAGGTGAAATAAATGTAGATCAGTGAGCTTCAAGGGACGGGCCAATTCAGATGGTTGAAGTGATGCAAAGACAGGTAAATGCATCTTGTATGAGACACCCAAGCTGAGTAATGATGGAGGTTAAGCCACATAGGACGGAATGGATATGAACCACCCTTTTAATACAAAGATGACAAATTCAATTAAAAGTACTCTGAGGGGGAATTATGGAAGTTTCTCAGCTGCAAACAGGGACAAAACAACTGTATCAAATCAATCAAAAAAAAACAAAACATTATTTTCAGTACAATTCTTTTTGTTTGATAAATCTGGTGCAGTTTTCTTGGTTCCAGAATTCCAGCTGGGAGACTTTGATTAAAAGTCAAGAGAGTCCTTTAGTAACATGCAATTTGCAAAAGCACGGTTACCTCTTCAACACTGAATATTATTCTTTTATAATAGACTATATTATTAAATGAACAGTGAATGTGAATAACACACATTAAGTGTAAAACTAAATTGTGACAACTAACTAAATGATGATCACTAATGGAAAAAAAACCAAAACACATACAAGTGAGAGTGTTACATTTTTTTAGTGTTTTGTTTAATCCTCAAATGTAACGATTGTAATTTTGCCACTTGCAACTCTAAGTGTAACTTAATTTGAATTAATACTCTAAAATAATACTATTGGAAATTAATTGGAAATCTCAATAAATGTTGTTAGATTGTAAAAAAAAATTGCTACAAAATTGAGAAGATATCTAAATTTAGCAGGGAAGCAAACGAGCCTAAGTGTTACTGGCAGGCATCACGTGAAACATATTTCACCTCATTAAGTTGTATTTTTAGCCAAAGCTACAAAGTTATCTAGAGCGCAAGAATACCTTTTAGATTTGCACAAGTCTACATGAGTATGGTCATATTTAGAAGTATTCACCCTACCCACTGCAGTGTGAGCTTATGGTACTGTATGTATGTGTGTAAAATTGCGTTCGGGCAGGGGTGGCCAAGTCCAGTCCGCAAGGGCCACCAACAGGTCAGGGTTTCAGGATATCCCTGCTTCAGCACAGGTGACTCAATCAGTGGCTCAAAGACTGAGCCACCCGTGCAGACGCAGGGATATCCAGAAAACCTGACCAGTTGGTGGCTCTTAAGGTTTGGAGTTGCCCACCCCCGCGTCAGGGCTTCTTTTATGGGCAACAGAGACTTGTAGTTTGCAGGCCTTGTTCATTTCAGCCTATTATGTAGTTTCAATACAAATAAAATAAAAACACATTTAGTGTTGAGATGGGGGAACACATGCATAGTACTTCATGCGGTCGCTGGTTACATCAGTACCAAAACATTTCTAGTGGGGGGATGGGGTGCACGCTGGTCAAGCTGCTTCGGGCCTCTTAATTTCTTAACCCCTTTGGTGCCAGATGGAACTGCAACGCATTGCTTTGAATGTCCCTAAGGCAGATGAGGGGTTAAGTTGGTCAGGGATTTCTGTGGGAATAGTAAATACATTTCCTTGACCCAGGCATTCAGACCTCTCCTCGAAGACCGCTGGCCACACCAGGTTTTAGGAATAACCAATGCACTCTTACAATGTGCATTAGCTGCACATGCGCCTAGTTTGCATATGAATAGAATGTTGGATGGTTGCCTTGGAAAGCTGGTCTGGCTCAGGGCCCGGAGGAGAGGTTTGCAAACCACTAAAGAAAACGTTACATAAAAAGAAAACTGCTTTCCTGCTACTGTAAGAAAATATCCTTCTCGGCACAACTGCCTTAACCCGTTCAGTGCTGGAATAGGCCTGCGAAGCATTGGTTGAACTTCACTCCTCCGTCTGCCACTTTTCAGCCATGAACTGGCCAAACAATATGGTAGGCCCTTTATTTCCTGCTCTCCTTCTTCCCTTACCATAAAGGGAAACGTATCCCAATGGTAACAAAGTTCTAAAATGAACCACCAGTGACCCAAAAACCCTTTCAGAACCATCCTTTAAGGATAAGAAACAAAGGGTAGTAGAGTTAACGTACTCACTGGAACCAGTTAGTCATCCTTTGTATACAAACCTAAGCACCAAATATATGGTACTCACCCATGGAACGGCATCTATGAAGTACTCATTCAATCAGAACAGCAGAGTATTCACACAATCAAAGAACCAGGTTCAGAATACTCATCCAATGCAAAAAGCCTGTCTAAAGTACTCCTTCAATTTAAATAGTGTCTTTAAGGTACTCATCAAATGGCTGGCTAAATTTATACAATTTTCGTCAGATTTTGCAGTCTGGAAGGAAAATATACCTTTTTTGCATATAACATTAAATATCATTGTTACAGTATAACATGCAAACACATGCTGGCTAGGAAAATGCAACCTTTAAATAGTATTTTTAACTTGTTGTTGTTGTTGTTGTTATAACTTCCCTTACAGTTCTTTTTCCCACCTAGTGTTATTCTATGTCTGATGCGCTAGTGCATCCGTGGCAGCCACCTGCCTCCCACATGGTTAACGTGATCAACGCTTTCTTCACTTCTCTCCAGTGCAATCCACTTGTATTTAACCTTGATTTAAAAAATAGAAGAATCCAGTTTATTTCCAATCCCTTTGTTATCCTCTTTGCTGCAAACTCTTTCATTCTGTACTCTTTACTCCATCTGCATGGGGATGTTGATTGGAGTTCACTATTTCCCCCCTCCCCCCCCCCCCCCAATCTTCATTGTATGAGCATCTTTTTTTCTGTGGTCTGGCCTGTTTTATTCTCCATTTACTGTTTTTTTTTCTAGTTTTTTTTTTCATTACTGTGTATTTTCTTTCTTTCTTTTTTTTTTTTGTGACTTTTTTTTGTTCTGAAATCAAGGTGTCTGAAGGAGACTGTATGTATGGGAGGGTATCAATTAATTCACAGTGACAGCTTCCGCCTGCATATATCGGACAAGGACAGGAGGACTCTCCTTATAATTTTCTGTGCGAGGAAGAGATAAAAACAAAAAGAGGAGAAGAGAAGGGGGGAAAAGTTGAGAGGGTGAGAGAGGGAAAGGGAGAGAGGGAGAGAAAGGAGATGTGGACTCAGCTTTCTGACACAAACTAACCACCAATCATTATAGCCATGCACCAAAATCATTTGCCAGCTATGGGAATGTCAATGTGTCAGCTACAATATATACAGTTTTCAATCAATTATCTTTAGGAACATGCATTCAGGCAGACTTGTTATTGCTTGCAACAGTAGATCATGCACAGAGAGAATTAAGGGAGGTGATGGAGGGGGAAAGGCATACTTGATCCTGATGTTGTGTGTAGAATATAATATATAAATATATATATATATATATATATATATATATGTATATATAAATATGTATGTATATATATATATATATATATATATATATATATTTTTTTTTTTTTTCAGAGATATGGCTCATAAAATCCTGAGTATGGCGATGAAGAAGTATAAAGCAGCTCCAATAGAATGAGATCATAATTATTAATAAAAAAAGAAAGAGAGGAGAAAAAAATAGGAGGGGTACCTAAAAGAAAGGGTTATGTATTGGAGAGTCATAAAGACAGAAAAAGAGAGACATACAGAGAGGGAGAGAGAGAGACAGAGAGAGAGACAGAGAGAGAGAGAGAGATTTTTTTCAGGCTCATTAACAGTATTCTTTCATTGTTATTTTTACTTTTTTGTCTTTTTGTGCCTTCTTTTTTTTTTTTTGCAGGAAGGGGATGCTTAAGAATAGTAAATAATCATATTGATAAAAAAAAAACTGTACCCTCTTATCCCACTCCTCCTTAATAAAACCTCCTTCATTGCTTTTGCTTCCTTACTGGAAGTGCTTTTCCTACTCCGCAAAACAGCATGTCCCTTGAGTGCACCAATTCGATTCAGCAGGGGCAGTCATGGAAGTCTTTTTTTTTTTTTCTCAGCAAAGTGCAAAATGTTTATTTTGTTTGTTTTTTTTTTTTGTTTTTTTTGTTTTGTCTTTTTTTATTTTAAAAGCCAAACTTGATTTTTTTTTTAAATATATCTGCATATAATCTATAATTTTCGTCAACCGCTTAAAAAATAATAGAATTTGTTAAAGTCTCTTATTTGTGTTCTTTCGCCAGTGTTGATGTTTGTTTGTCTTGTTATTACTAAGTTAAGGTTCCCCTTATCAGTTGGTTGAGTCCATGCTATAAGATGGAGGGAATGGGAGACCGTGGGCGTCTCACTGCAGATGGTGACCCAAATGGGGTGGAGATAGGAGACAGTCTGAGCGCATTTCCACTCATGCCAGCTATGCTGTTTAGACTCCGGGATTTTTCATAACCTTGATATCCATGAGATAAATAAAATAAAAAAAAGAAAAAAAAAGAATTATGAAGTGCAACTTTTTTGGTCCAGAACATTGGGGTTTTGGGGTCAGGGTAAATCAATTTATACAATTAAAGCATGTGTGGCAACTCGGAGACAGAACAGATGCAATGTGTATATATGTCAACATCTCCCTTATATTACCTCTTCCATGGCTACCTACAGTACTTCCCTAGCCCAAACCTTAGGCTTTTCAAATCCATCCCGTGCCCTATTAAATTAACTGTTGGTCTTTCAGTGAAATCAGGGTATGATGCTGATGCTAATTAAATACAGCTCGTGCACATTTTTTAAATTTGCATCTATTTGTGATTTACATTTGCCCTGTGTTTAAATGTTAATTGGTTGCTTGGGAAAGAGAAACTACATCTCACGCAGCACAATGCTCTTTAGGTAATATATACAGTTGGTTCCACTTGGAAGACCAATGTTGATGTTGAGTGTGTCCTTTCCCTATAATGCATAGTTAAAACCTACAGGTGAGCCCTTTCCACAGTTAGTATCTCTGGTGCTATTTTACAGGGAGCAGATAGCTTTAGAGGTCAGCAGTTGTACACGTTAGATTTAATTGCTTGGGAATGTACAGTCAAGCTCAAATCTACTTTGTAACACTTCTTGGACCTTCATAAATAGATACAACACAAATGTATAGGAAACTCCTCATCGGGTCTTTATTCAACATGGTGTGAAAATAAATGGAATATTATGGGTCAAATGTCTTCTCTGGCATTGGGAAGTGGCTTCACAGTTCTGTCATCACAGAGCTTAGAATTGCTGCAGTTTACCAGGAGAACATGTGTCAGGCTCTTTTTTTTTTCCAACCAATTTCCTGTTACCCATTTTTCACAAATGGCTAAGTTTCATGTTGCTTCATTTCATTGTGGGATATTATTACCACTCAACATAAACACACTATATTAAATACAAATGTGGATCATAGGCTTGGCCTGGCATATTCCTGTCATTGAAGCAGCAATCCCCTTTACTATTTTTTTACAGCATGGGACCTGCACTATTTTCAGTTCAGTGTACACTCCCCCACCCCTTTCCCTAAATACCTGTGACGTTACAATTCCCTCTGGGGAAAACAAAATGGCAGTCAAAGAGCAGAAGGTGCAACATAATTGGTTGCGGCTCCCCATTAGACACCCATTTATCCCTCCCACAAAACCAGCAAGTAATACTGGTAATTTCAGCAGTATCACTGGAATGGGTGGCGTGGGCCCCCAGAGCAAAGAACAAAAAATAGCATGGTACAGCTCTGAGCGACTCTGCACTTTCCATCCTGTAAAAAAGGGAGGCTGGCAGAGGGGTATTGCTGCTTCATTTGGAGGATTGTCCAAGGAATTCTTCAAGCACAGTCCTGGAGAAGGAGGAGGAAGGGTATTTGGATTATTCACCTGAAAGGGAAAGTCAACTGTAGCTTTACACGTCCACAATCTCAAGTTTTATTTAGCCGGACAATTTGCTTCACTTTTTATTCCAATTTATTTAAATAAATGCTAATGACCTAAGGTGTTAAGAGGCCATTTTTAGTAAGATAAAACCCTTTTGCACTACCTTGTTTGTTAAAGTGAGATGGGTTTATCCGCTGTGATGCCTCCGAGAAGCCAAAGCACAGTAAAAATACAAAGACGGCTCCATGCAAACACACTTCAGGTAGCAACGCAAGCACATCCGGCCTTTGTCATTCTTTGCAAACCCATTCTGCTCCTATCCTCGCAGTGGAGAAAGACACGGTTAATCAGGACAAGGTCAATTCATAGGAAGCAGATACTAAAGCCTCCCGAATGCAATATTGGGGGAATTGCACCGCATTTGTCAAAGGATAAACTCCAATTGATTTAAATAGGGTTAATTTTCCTTGATTCATATGGTGCTGTGTTTGCAGCTAGGACACCAGTAAATAAATAACCCCAAAGGTGCCAATATTTGCACTTTCCTTGAGACCATTTTAGAATGTTCTATTGCATCAATAGGGCATTATATGTCAGAAAGCTGATAATTATGCTACTTACATTTGATGCTGATCACCCAAGTGCAGAGGTTAATGCCAATTAAGACCTTATAGAATCATATGCTGCATAGAGAAAAAATGCTGTAATTTGATGCATCTCATATAATATTGCCCCATGTATATATTCCATTACTTGTATTTAACCCTCATGCTGCGCTGTGGTTTAAGCAATGCTTCAAATGTTGGTATTAAGAGATGAAACATTCAGCTGACCATCTTGGGCCCCTATTCCGTATGCTATAAAGCCGCTTTACCATCATCTTTTGAATCCCGTTTATTTGAACGAAGCTGAAAACTTCCCTGACACAGAGAAGCAACTTCACAGCATACTTATTGAATAAGGGCCTTAGGATTAAAACCTTCTCCAGCATGGGGAATACTGCTTCACATCACATTAGCCTCAGACAGTAATAAAATATTTAATCTACAGCACCAACTCAATCAATGAAAGTTTGTTGCATTGCTTGGGATGTCCACTGTGACTTCCCCACACTGTATTAGAAACCATTCCACTGTTCAGGCACAAAGACATATAATCAGCCTTTGTTCTCATTTTTATGTCTGTAAATGTATCTACATTTTCCACCAGTTCTCCCCTGCACCATATTCCCGTTTTTGATCTCTGGTGCAGGAAGGCTTGACAAACAGTATAACCCAAGTCACAGACTTGTACTAAAACGAATTCTTAACGATAGATTGCTCAGTGCTACCTCAAGTCATAGAAAGCATGGAGTACAAGCGGGCAAGCATTAGAACAGAGCAACGCACGGTTGCAGACACAATCTCACACACAGAATCACACAAGACATGGATCTAATAGCAGGGGATAGTCAAGGTGGGGGGATTTGTACTTGTTCACTGTGAACCCATGCAGCTTTCTCCTGCTAAGGCATTACATTGACACTGAGCCATGAGTGTAACCAGTACGTGTCCCAATGGTTATTTCTGGTGCTACACTTTTGTGATAAGGGATTTACAATAATGTGGTCTGTGTTGGGTTTGCCGTGTTGGTCCTGTTGCTTTCAAATTAAAATGTGCAGTAATTAATTTGTACACTACTAGTCATATTGTTTATATGAAGTGTTGTATTCATTGACAATTGCAGAACCATCTACAGTATTGAAGTTGAAACACTGTTAAAGCAATTATCTCGATAAAACGTAATCTCTGATTCTTAATGGTTGTTTCCAAATTAAGTGGAGATCAATAGATTTTTAAATTTAGTTTTAAAAGCCCAACAGTGAAATGGACACAAAGTACAATAGAACTATATTATTCAACTGAATGGGCTATACGGTGACTTACGGCATCGTAAAATATCCTAATGCTTAGCACTGCTTAGTAAATTTAGCGTTTGCTTTTGTTTGGGGCTCAAACCTAATTTGGTGATAGAATGCTGAAGCGTCATCAAGGTTAAACAGAGCTGTATTAATACAGTAACTACCAGAATGATGAGATATTTAGAGTATGTAAGGATCCTATGCATTTGAACCTGGAACCTTGGTCTGAAGAAGCAGTGGTGTTGCTAGAGAGGTTAGTTAACTCTCTCCTGCATCAAGTATGCAGGTACAGGTGCATGTGCAGAGCAAGTGTGCGGGTGGAAGTCCTCTGCTACATTCTCTTTGCAGCAATCCATCTACAGTACATGTTCCCTAGCAGAATCCGGACAGCTGTACTTTACACAGTACGACGTCTGAGAGAATGAACATGTCTGGGGGAACCTGTGTGAAATATGTGAATAAACTCTTGGGAGCTTTCTGTCTTTATTGTAACTGGGAGCTGCACAAATCATACGGACACAATCATTTTTATATAATAGGCGTTGTCTGGAACTTTTACCTCCAGGATTCACAGCTTTTATATGCTAGAGGAATCTGATTTCATAGAACGGTAATAGCTACAAATATTTGATGTAGCAAATCCAACAGACTGGAGTTCAGCAGACCAAGCTGAATTAAATCATACAGGCTCAAATGCAGTGAGCAGTGCTATTCCATAAAACATTTTCCAGCGCAACAACAACAAAAAATTCTTACTGCCAATTAACTTGAAAGGGCTGTAAGATGTCTCCCAGAGCCAGAAAGTGTCTTGTGGAATAGCACTGCTTAGTTATGTGGGTCACAATGCTTGGCCAACACACAGGCCCTGACCGGTCTGTCCTCACCGATTCCATCTTTTGTCATTGAATGCTTAGTAGCTGAAATGGAGGTCAGCCCTTAGTCAGTGCAGTATATAGTAAATGAAGAATGTGTAGCGTTCACAGTTCTGACTGATCCACCCCATCCTGTCCTGTTTCCTCTGCCATTAGGGGCAAATACCACATTGCTTAGAATGTATGTTTGAAACAATTTGATAGCAATTATTGGACCTGACTTGCCTCAAGTGTTGGGGCTGACAGGATAAATCAGCTTCAGGGGTTTATCAGAGCTAGGAGGGAACGATAAAACACACACACAAAAACAACAGACAGTTCAACTAGCTATCAATGTTTTAAAAGGAGAAAATGCAGCAGGCACATTTACTATAACAAGTGACCATGTTTTTGGCTCGAAAGTGCATGATTCTGCCAAAAGTCTTTGGACCCTTATATTTTCCAGGCTTCTTGTTAATAAAGACAGCAATATCTAAAGGGTTGACGAGGAGGGCTTATAATGGCATTGAAAAGAGCAAGCAGTCATGCATAAACACACGGAGAGGGTCTGAAATGAAAGGGACATAAATGTACTCACATAGTGTCTACATGCAGAGAGGTTTAGGGTAAATATCTTCCATGTTAGTAACATAGACAATAATAAACAGGCCAGGTCTCAAAGGGATGGGGTGCGGCCTTCTGAGTATTTACTGTGAGTCCACCTGCCTATGAGCTCATGGGCCTGTAATCTTCAGATGTGACCAACACCACCATGTAGGCATGATATATGATCACATGTCATATATGTCACATTCAGGAATAGAGCGCAGTGTCAAATAACAACTGGTGGTCATTTTGGGAAATAATTCTGAAGCAACATTTGCAATATATTTATAGGCTGTATTTGCACACTACAACATGATCTGTAACCTACAAACTAAATTATTTTTGGGATCTGCTGTTCTGTTCTTTCCAACAGCTCAATCTACCCTCTTTCCTAATGTATATACGGACCTGGCCCCTGGCTATCCTCAGCCTCTTCTCAATAAAAAGGGGAATCTAAGATCTTAAAAGGGGGCAAGGAATATGGGTTATCATTACTAATGTCATTTTGGCCTCTTCATTACATCTTTACTTCAATTTTAATAGAAAGTCCCTAACTGATTTTGTTCTGTTCAGAATGAGGATTTTAGGCTTAGATTTGCAAGTTTGTGATACCTTTTAACGGACTAATACTAGAGTGCATAGATTAAATTATAGGTTCCTTCTTCAGGTGTTATGAAACCTACAACAAATAGGCTTTTCTCCAGGGCCAATACAGTTACCAGAACTTTAAACTAGACCTACATTTGATAAGGACTTGTTCTTCCTGCTGCAATTAATGCAATTAATTATTATCACTTAGTACTGTATGTCTATGATCAGTACTGCTGTGCCCTGTGGAATGTTCATTCTATCCGAGGAATGTTGGTGAACTTCTGCCTTTATTTATTAAGCAGCTACCCTTTGAATGCGGCTTTGATGGAACTAAGATGCAATGAGAGGTTTATATCAATTGAATGAAGGTTGGACCACAAAGTGGTAAGGGAATTACCGGAAGATGATCCAATGATTGCATTCAGATGTATCTGTTATTATTGTACTGTAGATCAATACTTGTTTGAGGTGCACAAACAAATTAACACATTTGCTGCCAGAAGGGCCACCAATGTATTGCAGAGCAAAATGAGTGTTTGTTGTTATGCTGTTATGGGCCTTATTCTATATCAAATGAGGCGGCTGTTCATGCCATTTTCAAATGAAAATCTCTAATTTTGGATAGTTGAAAACTGTCTGAACGTCCGATTCTGCATATTTAGAATAAGGCCCTAAGCGTTTGACCTTACTTATGAAATACATGGTATGTTTAAATGCATTATAGATTTAGGGTCAAAAACACAAATGGCTGAGAAACTTTTGCTTGTCCGAATTATGAAAACTCCAGCAAATATTACTATATGCAAGGCTGCAATCTCAGCTAGAATTTGGAAGTACTTTCTATTGTCATATTGTAGCTGTGTTTGCAGCCCTTCCTGCACACTAACTATCCAAACACTTTGCCTGGAATAATGCAGCAGCCAACCTAAGGAGAAGCAAGAAAAAAAAAAATGCAACTCTTGCACAACTATTGTTGAGTTGTTCTTTTGTTCATTAACTGCAAACATCTTCTGTCATTCACAATTTACAGTACATTTCGCCTGCTTTTCTTGCATGTTACCTTCATTTAGGCTATTATAACATCACTTACACAAAGAAAGGGCAGCACATGGAGGGAACATGCTATCAGACCTGTTCTTCTGTGGTCACGTGGCAGTATACCTGGAGAAGGTCATTTTGTTTTGAATGATAGCAACGAATTGTGATGGATGTCAGATGCTGACAGAAACCCAATTTTCATGTATTTTATGCAATGGGACCGGAACTGAAGCTAAAGTACTACAAAACATGTGTCAGGTCTTCCCTTGAGGCATCAGTGGAGTCCTCCTTGTTTTGGCCTCTCTGTGTGTGGAGGATAAAAGGATTATGGGTGATATATCCTTTTGATGAACCTTTCTTAACCACGTCACTAAATACCTGTATAATTATGCAATGGGATCTACCTCGTGAACTTTTTCATGAACAAACTTGTGTGTTTTGTTGCATATCTGTGAATTGTTTGTTCTGTACATTGATACTAGGCCTATTTCTATGATTAATCTATATATCGTCTAGATTGGATCATTTAGCAATGTTTCTATTTACTGGATAATATACTGTATTATGTATTTAATCACTTTTAAATATATAACATCATTGTTTCTTTATATTATTTAAATGTCTATACTGTACAAAATTTTGAAGAAAATTCCCAAAGATCAAACGAAGGATTA
The DNA here is from genome assembly GCF_040206685.1 of Ascaphus truei. Taxonomy (NCBI): domain Eukaryota; kingdom Metazoa; phylum Chordata; class Amphibia; order Anura; family Ascaphidae; genus Ascaphus; species Ascaphus truei. The sequence continues at coordinate 108,718,686 of NC_134488.1, read as the reverse complement.
TCCAAGGCTACTTCAAACACTAGCCTTATATCTAATTATTATTTCATCCAGCTACATTCATGTTCATCATATACCACGCAAATGGGCCTGAAACAGAAGAGTTTAGCTACTGGATCAAAGGGAGCAGTTGGTTCAGGAGAGGCCAACTCCCGTCTTCAAGGGCCACCAACAGGTAAGATTTGAAGGCTATCGCAGCTTCAGCACAGGTAGCTCAATCAGTGGCTTAGTCTTTGATTGAGCCACCTGTGCTGAAGCAGGGATATCCTTAAAGTCTGACTTGTTGGTGGCTCTTGAGGACCGGAGTTGGCCTCTCCTGCGCTAGTTAAACAGCTATAATTACGCCCCATTACCATCTTTTGGATTGCTAGGTGTGCACAGTCATAATCACTTTTGTTTTACCTTGTCGCATGTACATTATTAAGTAAAGTTCCCAATATGCACTTTTGCATATATCAAGAGGGGGCAAATGAGCATTATGGGGTCTGTGTTTCAATCCAAATATGATGCAATTATAGAGCCAAAGATCCGCACCATACATACATATCTGAGAAAAAAGTCCCATTGAAAGCAATATGAGTTTATTTTGGGGGGCATTTTTTTGTGCCAGAATTGCACTACTATTGTCTTGATACATTGATCCCCATGACGCTAAACGCATGCAAAGAGCATTCATTCTAAATTGCATCAATGTATTAAAGCGGAAATCCAAGCCGGCGATTTTGTTTTGTGAATTTTTTTATATATAGGATTGAAGAAGGGGGTTTCCGGAGCTGAACCCCATTAATTTCAGCTCCAGTGACCCCTGTTTCCGGAGATACTCACCTCTGAAGTAGGTGCCGGTAGGCGCTCTCCCCAGCTGCCAGGGTTCACAATATGTCCGCCGTTCAAAGATCTCGCGTCCTGCGGACCAATAGGAAGCCGTGACATCATCGGTGCGGCTTCCTATTGGCCCATAGGACGCTGAAGCTTTAAACTTTAAAGCCCAGCTAGCTCAGCTGGAGTGTCTACCGACACCTACTTCGGAGGTAAGTATCTCCAGAAGCAGGGGTCCCCGGAGCTTAAATTAATGGGATTCAGCTCTTGAGAACCGCTGCTTCAATCACATATACTGTATATATAACAAAATGAGCCTGCTTGGATTGCTCCTTTATAGCCTTTTTGCTCAAGATATGTTACGTGGGGAGGGTTGTTTATAGTAATTGGAAAGGTTTCTCAGCCCAGTATTATAACAGGATATTTAAAAAAAAATTGCATCCAGTTATTCTCGTTGCATCATTTAAATCTGACAGACCTGATGTGACATTTCTGATACAGTATTTCATTTCAATAGTTTTGAATATATTCATATGTTCAGACACAGACACGCTCACGTGCCTTACAAGACACGTGACACGAAATGATCCCTCCTTTGTACCTGAAACCATTTCTGTTTTTATAATCCTGTTATGACCATTGAGATTCTGAAGAAACTCAGATGAACAGGAACTCAGACACATCACATACCTAACACAGCGACTGCAGGAAAATAAAGAAACCAGTGTGCCTTTCTCTGAGTTCAGTGGGCATGTTTGTAAGCAGCAGATGAATTTAAAGCAGTAATCCACCCTACTCATTTTTTAAATTATTATTATTGATGATCGGAAAGGGGGAGTGTCCTCCAGAGTTGAACACCTGAATCAAAATGGCTGCCACTTTAGCCTCACTCTCAGAGGCCTAGCCAGCCACAGCCATATCGAGGCATGATGCTGTGGCTTCTTTTGGACGACCCCGGCGGGATTTGGCTGCCACGGAAACTTCATACGTGGGAAAATTCGAATACAGCCGATTTATGTTTCATTTCTCTTTAAAGGTGTCAATCACCCCGCATTTGAAGTCTAACTTATTAAACATGCCCCTTAATACGATGTCACTTTGTTGGATGTTGTAATTATCCCCCCCTTTGCTCCGGAGCCGCCCGCAATGCGTGGTGGGCACCCCTGGCAGCGATAGGGTTAATGATGAAAGCATGTTATCAAAAATGAAGCCATTTGGTTAGCCTCAGTCATTATAAAATATGTCGATATGAAACCGCCCCGTTCATTTTTTTTTTCTATTGCTTTTTGACAAGCTTCTTTTGATGCTCTCCACACTAATACTTACCTTTCTTTTTTATGTCACACCCTAAAGATATCTGCCGTTTGTTTGGAAAATGTAAGACGGGCCGACTCAATGGTTTTACAGAGCAGTCAGGCCTCACTGACTCCGAGTGAATCTCACATTGGGTGCTAGCATCGCCACCCTTTTTCGGCAGTGCTCTCGTAGACCCAGCTTTATTTACCAATGCTGCAGCACTTAATAATGTGCCTTAATGCAGGGGTGCGCAAACTGGGGTGTGTGCCCCAAATTTTCAGGGGGGGGGGCACGCTGCTTACTGAGGCCCTGCGCTCATACCCACAACATTTAAATTAATTGCCGGGAAAGCGCGCAAGGCCTCTGTAAATCCCTTACCTTGTCTCCGTGCGGCTTCTGGTGACGCATTGCCATGACAACGCTGGGGTCACATTACGTCACGTTGCGATGGCAACGTCACATGATGCTGTGACGTCAGAAAACGTCTGAGAAAAGGTAAGGGGGGGCACGAGAAGGGTGAGGGAGAGCTGGCAGGTGGGGGGGGGGGGGGGGGGGGGGGAGGCCGCGGGCTGACTGTGCCTTAATGCACATTGTAGCACTCATTCAAATTACTGGGCCAAAAGATGCTAACATTTTGCCCCGTTTAATCCAGGGGTGGCCAACTCCAGTCCTCAAGGGGCAACATCAGACCAGGTTTTCAGGATATCCCTGCTTCAGCACAAGTGGCTCAGAAGCGCAAAGTCGAAGACTGTTCCACTGATTGAGCCACCTGTGCTGAAGCAGCGATATCCTGAAAACCTGACCTGATGGTGACCCTTGACGACTGGAGTTGACCACTCCTAATTTAATCTTTCACCTCAGTTAAGTTGCAGAAAGGTTTTAGAGGAGAACACCAAAATCTCACTGCCCAATGACCAAGAGGCTTATCTGCCAAAGTGACGATCAGGTCCATTAAGTCCTGATGGGTTTAGCACCTCCCAGTACTGTACATGTTGATGTTGTCCTTTTGTTCGGATCGGCATAGTGATAATGTACTGTATAACATGGACATATCATCTGTACCACCTGAGAAGGAGTGGCTCAGTGAGTAAGGACACTGACTGGCCTTGAGAGTTTGAAGCAGGGGAGCCTGGTTCAATTCCCGGTGTCGGCACCTTGTGACCTTGGGTAAGTCACTTTATCTCCCTGTGCCTCGGGCACCAAAAACAAAATAATTCAAAGGGGGTAATCCATAAACTGCGATCGTGCTGGTCAGCGCATTATCACATGGTAACTCGCAATAACTTCCTTGGGAGTTTGTGTGATAGAGGCCAGATCAGCACTATCGCAGTTTATGGAATGACCCCCTCAAATCTTCCCGTCCCTGTTTTCTTTACTCAAAACAGTTTGGTGTAATTATACCTTTAAAACCATAATGTATTTGGAGCACACTGTTGATGCCTCATTTCTTAATAAAATTGCTATTTATCATAACACATTACATTCAAGAGACCTTTTTAACGCGGGGTTTCTGATTAAAGGGAACTCTTGAAAATGCTATATAATTAATAGTTCTAAGAGGTGTTTCATTTAAATTTGAACCTAATCACCAATCCCCATATGTTTACCCGAGGAAGTATTTACAAATGAGATGGACACGTTTTTCCCTTCATTAGGTGAGCAAACAGAAATAAAGGAGCAATTCAAATTAAAAAAAATAAAAATGGGATAATATTTGGTGTGGGTTATTAAGGTGGCTATGTGAAGAAGGCTGACCAAGCGACAGTATACAGTGTAAAAAAACAACCTTCATCTATTTGCACAAATTAGCAGAAGTGTCGCTGTTGCTTCTCTCTGGACATATGGTACACTTATTAAACGTTGTGAAATCATTGATGTTTATGCATCAGCTAATCTTAGATTTCACAAATGCTAATTTTGTTAGCATATATATATATTTTTTAGTCTACCTTATTTCATCCTGTTTTGAAATATCCAGATAAATGAGGCATTCTTTTTTTCCTAAATCCTACAGTGGTTATAATTATTTGGGGTGTACCCGTGTCACTCTAGCGCATCAAAGCTTCATGCCCACAGCCGACCTTTAGTGTGGACAAGAGAGTTTGGGAATTGGTTGAATAATTGGTTTGTGTTCGGGATGATCAACGGAACAAAAAAAATCTGCCATACGAAGATAAGGTTGAGAATGACTGCACATTTCCAATTCTCTAAAGCAGGGGTGGGCAAGTGCAGTCCTCAAGGGCCACCAACAGGTCAGGTTTTCAGGATATCCCTGCTTCAGCACAGATGGCTCAATCAGAGGCTCAGTCTTTGACCGAGCCTCTGATTGAGCCATCTGTGCTGAAGCAGGGACAGTCTGAAAACCTGACCTGTTCGTGGCCGTAGTGGACTGGAGTTGGCCACCCCTGCTCTAAAGATTCTAAACCCCTCTCTAGATAGAGGAGAGACCAAAATATATTAGCTGTTGCACAACACTGCTATTCCTAATGCTTCAAACCCCCTGAAATGACTAATAAAGAGATCTTTTCTGCGCTGAATGACTTACCTGTTAGGTATTAATATGGGATAGAAGACAGCGCGAATGAATGCCATACAAAATTCCCATGGCAGGCCTGGTAGTCGCTTTTGTATAGGTGCTACTTTGTTATATTATTTACTACAGAGAATACATTAATGGAACGGGGGTCTATGTGTGGTATATATATATATACACTTATATTGCAATGCATATTAATATATAGCAAGGATGCTTTGCAGATGTAATTCTTGTAGGTGTGAAAGTTAATGTTTATTCTGAAACAATTGATTGTCCAAACTCTGCTTTATAAAAAAAAAGTTTATCTAAGGTTTCCTATCCTTTATTTTCTTTTAGGATAAGACACTTTAAAGCTAATAAGTATTGTCCCAGTACTTTGTTCATTAAAAATATCTCAAGTGGCTAGCAGAGGTCACATAGAAGAGTGAGGAGGGGCTTTTACTGTACAGGCATACCCCGCATTAACGTACGCAATGGGTCCAGAGCATGTATGTAAAGTGAAAATGTACTTAAAGTGAAGCACTACCTTTTTCCCACTTATCGATGCTTCGGTACAGGTAAGGAGCCGGTATTGGTGTTCAGGACGTGCTGGCAGGCGCGTGCGCGAGCTGCCGTTTGCCTATTGGGCGAGGGGAATCAGCGCGTCACTACTACGGCAGTCTGTAGGGCAGAATAAGTGTCAGTACTCGCGAAGCGAGCGTACGGACACAGGGATATGCTGCTATTGAAAATATGTCCTTACTCGCGGGTGTACTTAAAGTGAGTGAGTGTCCTTAAACCGGGGTATGCCTGTATATGCTTTTTCGCCTACATCCTACCTGGATGAATTTATAGGCTTGACATTGAGAAAGGGCAATGAAAGGTTGATAGCTTACATAGTGTCGGTGGGACACTACTCGGAGGGTCATGTTTCCACATTCTTACTGGGACACTGAGAAATTAGTTTCATTTGTTCCATTACTAAAACATATACATCAACATTGTATTAATGTTAATCAAATGGGCTTTTCTTGCCAATCTCCTTATTATTTGCCAGTTACTGCCCTTAGATAATATCAAATTGGCTTTGCTTACTGTAGATATCAAATAGTATCTTGGCCATTGTATGATGGTATCTTGAGTTAAGAAGCCAGATGGTACAGTATTTCATCTGTTTCCTTCTGTAACTTGCCAACAGTGAGGGTTATTGAAAAATGATCTGATCTAGTTGTATTGTATCCAAAGGTTTGCTTGATAGTGTTGTCAATGCATTCCAACATGCATTTTGACATGTAGCCTTTGGACATCAATCAGATCATTAGATAACCATCATTTGGTAAATGGAATATGAGTTAAATGAAATTAGGATCCATACTTTGCTGGTGGCACTGGACATGGGTCTAAGGAAGCTTCAATATTTCCAGCCAGCAAAAAAGGAGAAATATGGATCTGGGATTTATGAGTAGGATTATTGGGTGCATTGCAGAAATAAACATAAAAGAGCCACATTTATAGTTAATGAGGGTGAGAAAAGGGCATCCCCTCTCATGCTACTCACCCCTAAGGCATCATGCATCCTACTGCTTGATCCAAGAGGCAGCATTGGCATTGAGGTCATGCAGAAGGTCAACGTCTTGTTTGTACCAGTCGTCGTGCTGAGGTGATGGAGTGCAGGCGTTGACAGCTGAAGAGCGAAGGGCGCAGGCAATGACAATGAAGCATGGATGAAAATGAAAATAAACAAACAAACAAAAAAAAAAGAAATGTTTTAATGTAGATGATTGTATAAAGATGCACTGCCCCCATACTCCCAGCTTGTGTGTGAGCCTGTGTAAAAGAACTCAATTCTGTCTATTTGACAAAAATTCTGTAAGATATATAAATTCATTTAAGAAACAACCTCCAGCCCTTTCTATAATCATTTGTTAAAATACGTACTAAATGAATATTGGGGTCATTAATCAGCATCAAATTTCTTAAAGAAAAAAAACACCTTGTATAAATTACCCTGTGTCGGGGGTTAAATTCACAGCAACTAAATGCACAACACAAAACCAAATTGAGGTGGTTGGTCTTTGGGTGGATCAGTGTGAGAGATTATCATAAGATATTTAACAAGATGACTTATTTATATTTGAGTTTTATTGGGGGAGAAGTGTCTTGACTCCCCTTGGTGGAGAAGTGAAGAAGAAGAAGCTTGCATTTCCGGTGAGAATCAACAAAGCTTTATGAAGCATAGGGTTAGATTTGCTGACATTGAGTGCGTTTCCGCCCATTCTTCATTAATTGACCACGTTTCAGTATCTCAGACAGCTGATGCTGACAGCAGAGGAACCCTACACTGTTCCAAGTTATCGTGGACCCTACTATTTACTCAGCAGTCTTCTGCCATAAAGCAAACCCCAGTGCTGGAAGACACGTATTACAGTCCATCCAAGTGAATCGGTGGTAAGGTTCTTTCAGAGCCGGAAGGGGCCTTATGGCAGAAGACTACTTCGTAAATATGGGCATTTATGCTGTATTATTGTTAGGCCTATTTTTATTTTCTACTACACTAACAGAAAAGGACTTGTGTCTGTGGCAAAGTCAAAGCAGACGGTGACAATGAAAAACATCAAACTTAATTCACCCCTATGATTCAAGCAATGTTTTTGAAGGAGTCCACATTGAAAGCATGGATGTAATTACCAGATGGTTACTATCTCCGTGATCTTTGGGCATTGAGTAGTGTTAAGTATACCAGAACTAAAAATCACAAGCCTGTTAATAAGCACTGCATTTAGTATACATAAATAGTGAACCTCTGATAAACACAGAATACAGATATTAGAAGAATAGCTACTTGTACACACAATTTAAGACTTCTACAGTGATTCTTTTATGTTATGTTGGTGCTTTAGCCCTCCTGAGATGTTTGCTTGTAAGCTATGAGACTTTTGACCACTTGGGATTTTTTTTCTATAATTGGAATAATATGATGAAAGTTTTTGGATTTTTTTATGATTACTTATAAATTGTAAAAAAATACAAGCAGAATGTTGGATACTTTTAAAGATTTGTTCCCCTGTGTTGTTTCCTAATTTATTGAGCGACGACCCCTTTAACTATATGTATATATATATACACACACACACACACTATAGTATATGTGTGTATAATAATTTTTTTATGATTCCCATGAGGTTTTAGGATGCTGTTATAAAGCTATATCTCTGACTCCTAACAATGACAACAATTGTTCTTTGTTGTCAGTATACAACAGAGATAATGATAACCCAGTTATATTTGGTTCAAATTTGCTTTGGCAGCAATGCTACAGTATTACTAACAGATGCCAGTGATACAAATACATTTCCAGTACTGGACCCAGGGCACAAAATACTACATTGTGATTTTGTTTACTATATTTTTTGCAGTTTGTGTTACCTTCAAACATACAAAGGTAAGGACCACAAAGGTCCCTTCTTCAAGGTTTGAAAAGCTCTGGATCATTTGAAACATAAAGAACTATCATGTTGATTCACAATGAATCTGTACTTTTTCAGGACTAATGTGTTTACTTTAAATAGGCAGGTTCGGGGTGACAAAATCTGAGCCCACCCCTCACCCCCCCAAACTCCTGCGCTTTACAAAGGCCCGATGTTCCTAAGCTCAAAGCAGAAACGAGGCAAAACCTTGTTCCCTCTTCTGACTATGGCTTGAGAAAATACAGCAAGACTTTCCAGACCAGCACTGGAAAGAGCGGCACTACTGCTTCTGGGATCATTGGGAGGAGGTTGAAGTTTGATACAACAGCATAGCTGCACAACACAACATCCTAAGGAATATGTTTCCTAATCTCCTGACATCAATTCTGCATCCTGAAGCCCTCTCACCTCCATGACATCTCCCTCTGTGCCCCTTACCTCCTCTGACCTCTGCTTCCATGCGCTGAGAGGTCCTCTCTCTCCTCCCTGCTCTCACATGCATTATTCTTCTGTTCCTCTGCCTGCTCCCCCTCCCGTGGCTAGCAGTCCTCTTTCCCCTTCAATGAGCTCTGACACCCACAGGCTGTTGTAGTTTCCCTCTCCCCTTCTTGCCCCAAGCTCTATCAAGGTATGGTTCACTCAAGTCAACAGGGCCTGCTGACACCCATGGGCCACTCAACATCTCCTCGTGGTGGCAACACATCCAACGGTCATACTCCCCTCACTTTTTCCTCTCCCTCCCCACTCATCATGAACTTAGGTTCCCTTTCACCCAAGAAAGCGGGCTCCATCATGCAGTTTACCAGCAATGAAGAGCTCCAATGGAAAAGAATCATGTGTGGTGCACTGTGTGTGCCACTGAATGTGTGTCTGTGTGTGTGTGTTCCTGACCCTTTGTGTGTTCCTGACCCTTTGTGTTGTATAATTGGGTGGTCCCTGAGTGTATGTGCATGTGATAAGATGGACAGTGGCCTGATATAAATGTAGGAATAGAAAGTGTTTAATGTTACAAGCTTGTTTCATTGCAGATACTTGTGATTTCATTCACAGAGCAGCTCAGTAGTTATGTCACGGCCTTTGAAGTGGGTGAACCCGGTTCGAATCCCAGTCTTCTTGTGACTTTGAGCAAGTGACTTTATCTAGCTGTGCCTTGGGCATCAAAATTAGATTGCACCCTTTATAGGGAAGGGACTTAGGCTGCGCTTATAGTGCCGGCGACAGCGACGTCGCGGCAAAACAAATGCATTGCAGCCGTCGCGTGCGCTTATAGTTAGCGCGACGTGATGGCGTGACGGAGCGACGGATTGGTCGTGATCGCTGGAAGTCATCTCTATTTGATTTTCCAGCGACCGTCGCCTGACCGTCGCCGGCACTATAAGCGCAACTTTAGTGTGCCTGCAAGATTGTATGTACAGCGCTGTTTTCACCTTCAGTGCTGTATAAGAAACAACATGATTATTAAAACAGTAATAATCTTACTGGGTGGTAACCGATACAGCCGCTTCATGGATACGGCACACTATGTCCTCTTTCTGAGGGAAACACATATGGTAATTGGTAACCCTAGCTGAGCTGAAAAAAGGGTGAGGGGGAACTAAACTCCTGACGGGGAGGAGGGAACCTCCTGAGCTCGCCTAAAAGGTAGGAGAAAGATGGGAGGGGAGAAGGTTGGATGCTTGGTCAGCTAGCAATGAGACACCATTCAACAAAGCTTTTCACAGCAACACTAGAAGACATTGAACTGGGAAGGAATCAAAGGAATCAAAATCATCAGTGAATACTTGAGTCACTTACGATTTGCAGACGACATTATTATATTTGCAACAAGTTCAGAAGACTTCCAGCAACCAATCAAATAAGTCACCAAACCAAGTTAGAAGGTGGACCTGCATATGAATCTCAGCAAGACTAAAGTGATGTACAGTACTGTATAACAAATGTCTTAATTCTACAAAGATCAAAATTAATGGAATAGAACTAGAAGAAGTTTAAAGCTATTTCTACCTTGGGCCAGCAAGCGTACATGGATGGAAACCTTTAAAATGAAATCGATAGGAGTTTAAAGATGAAATGGAGCACATTTGGAAGAAACAAGACAATCTTTCAAGGGGATCTTTCACTTTGCTTAAGAGGAAAGTGTTTCACAACTCCAGTTTATTATGCCTGTACTCACATAAGGATGTAAAAGTTTGATTTTAAATGTGAAGATAATTCAGAATCTTCCGACAATACAAAGTAAGGAGAGATGCATGCTGAGTATTATCCGAAGAGTAAGGAAAAAGAATGAATTGGTTTAGAAGGGTAAAGAAATTAAAATGGTGGTGGGCAAGACATCGCAAGAAGAAATGACCAATGTTGGACACAGATGGTACTCGACTAGATTCCAAGGGGTATAAAAAAAACGAGACGACGACCAAAAGTTAGATAGGAGGATGAAATTAGGACATTTGTTGGAGCAATGGAGGCTTTACCTAGAAGATCATTGGGGAGGCCTTTATCCAACAGGGGTTCAACAAGGGCTGAAGATAATGAAGGTGATGTTATAAAATAAAGTATTAATTTGTTAATGTAAATGAAAAAATATATATAGAAATATATCTAATAAATAAGTGTTAAATAAGATGTGTTAAATAAATTAGTGTGTTAAATAAGATGTTACTAAATCCCAGTGGAATTCTACAAAATCAATAACATTTAATTTATATTAATAAAGACTCTTTAATAAAATAATATTCCACTTAAGTTAATACGGATCTCACGGAGTCAGGAGAAGCCGGGCAGGAACCAGCTCCCTTCTCTCCTCCCCCACAGCAGAAGTACAGGGAGGGAGGTGTGTGTGTGTATGTGTATGTGTGTGTGTGTGTAACAGTGACAGACTGAGGGGACAGTGTGGGTGTGTGTGGGTGTCCTGTATACAAGGTTATAATTTTGTGATGAAGTTGATAATGAGATAAATTATAGATCAGCTTCAAAAGCAGCATTTGCCAGTTAAATTAAAAACATTATGCAGGGAATTAGGAGGGGTAAATATCATCTGCAAGTGTATACTTCTCGCACATGTCATTGCAAGGTGGATGAAACATAACATTCATTATGCATTTCTGTTCTGTTTTCATAACTGGGCATGTTTATTCATCTGCATAAGTCTAGCAGAGAAAAAAATACCCCAAGCCTTTTCTATGATTCCTATTGCCCGCATAGAATTAGAGAAGTAAACAGGCATTCCATACGCCTATAACATATATTATCTCTTACAGTGCATGCAATGTCTTGTATATAGTGTATAATCCTACTTAAGTAATCTAACTATGTATTTGTAACCATGAATTTGTCATCATAACTCTGTGCCCAGGACATACTTAAAAACGAGCTGTAACTGTCAATGTATTACTTCCTGGTAAAACATTTTATAAGTAAATGTCCATTTTGCTGCCATCGTGGTATTAAAAGCAATGCAGTCACTGAAAGCCCTATATGGAAGAAGGGAGTTATTTCAAGCCTCTTATTTCTGTGTAGCAGTAGAGACAAAGGGGCCTGTGGTATAAGCCTCGATAAGGCACTTATCGAGGCCTTTTCGCCAAAAAGTGCTACTGCTATTCAGCAAACCTCTATAAGTGGCAGATAAAATCCTTTATCAGCAGCCCCCCCCCCAAAAAAAATGGCAATGGAGCCCAGATAAGCCACTTATCGCAGTTTCTCACATTCGTGCAATTTTAGTAGCCTCGGGTAGGTTATTGTGGCTAATCGAGGCTTTAGAATGACGATTTCCTCTCAAAAACATCCTGCCAGGAAAAGTTGACAGGAAGGTGGTGAGAACCTACCGACAAGGCAGCGAGAGAGCGACTTAGAAAAAAAAATGCATTTTTTCTGCATCAGATTCATGCCGGGGGTCTGCGGAGCTGATACCCATTAATATCAGCACCGGAGAACCCCGGCATGAATCCCATGTAATAAAAATGCATTTACAGGCAACTTCATTACCTTAGCGGCTAACTTCTAAGGCAATGAAGGCATTAACTACCAGTGCATTCTTTATTGTGGGTAGCGGGGGTGGGTAAAGGTGGTATTTGGCCCTTTGTGGGTGTTTAATCCTTGCAGGGTGAGGGGGGGAGGTGCGGGTGGAGTTAATCCCTTCATTACCGTAGCGGTTAATACCGCTAAGGTAATGAAGGGATTAACCCCTCCAGCTACCCACCCGGTAGGTATAAACACCCACCAAGGGCCAAATGCACCTTCACCCACCCCCGCTACCCACAATAAATATTTTCAAACACAGCAACTGTACTACCCACCTCCTCAACACCCAACAAACCCCCCAACACATACAGTACTTTAATGGGCAAAATAACTATTATCCACACATGGATAATAGGGCATTTGCCGATTATAAAATCAAACATTAGCCAGGTAGCATAAATAAAGTAAATATACCTTTCTACTTACCCCTGCCATCATGAATGGCGTCCTCGTCAGCATACTGCAAGTCCATGTCTTCCGATGCCAGCAAGAATACAAGAAAAAATACAATCTAATGACTCCTAACCCCTCAATCACCTTAACGGTTAATAACCGCTGTAGTAATTAAGGGGATAACCCATCCTCACCTGCTACCCACCTGGGAGGCCTAGCCACCCACCCCAGACCCACTATACCCACCCTCTACCCAAAGATTGGCATAGTGGTAAATCATACCCATATAATATGGGCATGATAAGCCACTATATCACTCAATGGTTAACCGAATAAAAAATAATTAAGGCCCAAAATACATAATAATCAAAGAAATACACAAGCACCTAAACACCCCAACAATAAAAGAACTAATAAGCCACAACTACACTTCAATTACATTAATCTATCACAAAAATAGCAAAATAATTACAATTATGTTATTCTAAAACATAAGAATACAAATAATTAAACATCTATCCATCCAATCAATTATAGAAATAAAACCAGTAGCCAACAAAACAAAAAATTAATTTAAACCACTAGCCAACAAATCAATAAAATAAATAAAACCAGTAGCAAACAAATCAATTAATTATTTCAAACAAATAGCCAACAAAATAAATAATACATAAAACTCTAACCAATCCTAAAATGTACTAAAAACAAGCCATCCAAATTCAAAACAATGTAATCCAAACAATAAACAGAAATCTAAAAAATAACAATCAATAGAAAACAAGTATTTGCCAAAAAATGCATAGTCTGTCACTGTATTGATCTGTACCCTAAAGTGGCACAGATTAATACAGTATCTGTCAATGGGCAATCACAAACATAAAAAAAAAAATAGAATGAAAAAACCTGCAAAAAGACATTTTACATACATTCAATATTTTACTCACCTTTAGAAGTCTTCACCCTCCGACCCCTGGCGTATCTGCAAGGTCTCGTACCATGACAGCATCACTGGCAATCCAACGCCATCCACCTTGAAGATAAGGAACAGGTAACAAAAAATGTATTTCTTTAATCTTCTTTCACCTTCTTCTATCTTCATCTGTCATTATTTTCTTCTTTTTTCTTTCTTCTATCTTCTTCTGTCAATCCAAATTTCCCCATGGTAAATCCAAAGGGATGTTGCCATGTTGACATCTTCCGCTAAAATGAGACGTACAGGCCTTATATAGGGCCTGTGACGTCACATTTTTGGGTCAGATGATACAGCTCCAATCTGATTGGACGCTATATCATGTGCCTGCCTCCTTTTTGTTTTTTGTTTTTTAAGGATGTGACATCATCTCCAAGGGAGGAACATCACAGCCTTATAACCACATGGCGATATCACATGGTATAAAAGCCAATGGGATTGAAGACAATCCCATTGGTTGCTGTACCTTGTGATAGGTTACATCAATTCAAAAGGATGTGACATCACTTTAAGGGATGATTTCACATCCTTTTGTACTACTGTAATCTATCACATGGTACAGCAACCAGCAGATTGTCTTCAATCCCATTGGCTGTAATACCATGTGATAAAGCCATGTGGTTTTAAGGATGTGACATACCTCCCTTGGAGATGATGTCACAACCTTAAAAAAAAAGGAGGCGGGCACATGATACAGCGTCCAATCAGATTGGAGCTGTATCATCTGACCCAAAAATGTGACTTCACAGGCCCTATATAAGGCCTGTACGTCTCATTTTAGCGGCAGAAGTCGACGTGACAACTTACGTTTGAATTTACCATGGGGAAATTTGGATTGACAGATGAAGATAGAAGATAAAAAAAGAAGAAAATAATGACAGATGAAGATAGAAGGTGAAAGAGGATTAAAGAAAGAAGATTTTTGTTACCTGTTCCTGATCTTCAAGGTGGATGGCGTTGGATTGCCGGTGATAACGTCGTGGTTTGAGAGGTTGCAGATTCCCTGGGATTCGGAGGGTGAAGACTTCTAAACGTAAGAGAAATATTGAATGTATGTAATTTATGTAATTGTTTTTTTTTCCAGGTTTTTTCATTCTCTTTATTTATTTTTATGTTTGTGATGAATTAATTGTTTTGTTGGCTGGTAACTGTCCTCCCACAGTGTTGGAAGCGGTTACTTTGTGTACCTCTATCAGCCAACTAGACATTATGTCAGGGAGTATTTAACCCCCTTTACTTTAGCAGCCCTGGAGTGCAATTAATAATAGTTATTTTGCCCATTAATGTACTGTATGTGTTGGGGGGGTTTGTTGGGGATAGACGTATTGGGTGACGGGGGTAGTAGCCCCAAAGGTGGGTGTTTAGGCCTTCCAAGGTTTAGCGGGACTTGTGATAGTGAAGGGGTTAACTTCTTTCGCAACTTTCCAGCCAGGCCTAACCACCCACCCTTGGAGTACTACCCCTTCATTCACCCCTCTGCTAGCCGCTAAGGTGATGAAGCTGTTTTAATATACATTTTTAATACTAGTGTAGATGAGCAGGGGGTCTCCAGAGCAGAACCGCATTGATTTCAGGTCCGGGGACCCCCTGGTTCCCGAGATACAGGCCCCGTTATGGGGTGCCGGTATCTCCGATGCATTAAAATGTCTCGCGTCACGTGACCGTCGGAATCAAATGCATAGGCGATACCGGCACCCCATAACGGGGCTTGTATCTCGGGAAGCAGGGGGTCCCCGGACCTCAAATCAATGCGGTTCTGCTCTGGAGACCCCCTGCTCATCTACACTAGCATTAAAAATGTATATTAAAACAGCTTCATCACCTTAGCGGCTAGCAGAGGGATGAATGAAGGGGTAGTTAACCCCTTCACTATCACAAGTCCCGCTAAACCTTGGAAGGCCTAAACACCCACCTTTGGGGCTACTACCCCCGTCGGAATCAAATGCATAGGCGATACCGGCACCCCATAACGGGGCTTGTATCTCGGGAAGCAGGGGGTCCCTGGACCTCAAATCAACGCGGTTCTGCTCCGGAGACCCCCTGCTCATCTACACTAGTATTACAGTTAATATTAAAACACATTGATCTCTGGCGAGATTTTCAAAGGGAGAGGCGACTCTCTCTGTGCAGCTCTCTCTGCAGCTAAAACAAATCGTCGATTTGGCCTTTTGAGAGAGGCGATCATCACCCCGCCAGCTACTCACCAGTTTTGGGAATTTTCCTATCTCAGGTAATCGAGGCTTTCTGAATACCGGGATAGCAACGCTAAAAAAACTAGCGAATTAAACTGCAGGGCGATTTTTTTTTATGAAGGCTACTAACATAGGCCCCAAAGTTACTTAGCAGCCTATACCCATCCTTCACACAAATTCCTACTGTCTGCTTTGGTCTCCCCTGTATTATAATAGGGTTATCAAGGTCCCCACACCGGTGCCACAGAGCCTCATCAATGATATATTCTCTTGTTCTTAAGAGCCTGCATCAAATATATGAGATCTCATTTACTGCTCATGTCAGCCACTTCCTTCTATATATTTGGATGCAGAAGAAAGGAAAAACAAACAATGAGATGAAGGATGCAACATACCACTTTATGTGTGTGTGTGTGTGTGTGTGTGTGTGTGGGTGTGTGTGTGTGTGTGTGTGTGTGTGTGTGTGTGTGTGTGTGTGTGTGTGTGTGTTACATAACTCCTCTATGGCACCTATTCAATATGCTGGGATATTGCTTCAACAGAAGCCTCTGAAACAACATTAATCTAAATGGAGCTCAGAACCCTCCATGACATGGATAAGCATCTTCATAGCATATCGAATAGGCACCTTTAACTCCCTCAGATCTCAATACAACAGCTGTGCAGACAGGTCACTGACACAAGCATGGCGAAATTAGAGCAAAGTAAACTGACACATTGATGCTTGCAGTCATTGGGAGTATGCTTTTTGCATGCATCAATGTCATGGAAAAACTGACATTTTAGAACCTGATACAGTACATCCCCATGCTAGTGTCTATAGGTGCAGCAGTAGTCCTAAGTATGTTTTAGGTTTTTCAAAAGGGTTTCAAATGGCTACTAATTTCTATTATAGAAATGTTTTGAATTTCATGCTTATTTTGACCTCTGTAGAGAAATTGACAAAAATAAAAGCAATGTGCTAGCTCTTTAAAAGCGAGTATGGCTGACTGTATTTATTAAAACATAATAATTTTGGAAAACCTCTGTGAGATGTGTAGAACTGCTAAGCATTTCTGTCTTTAGGGTACTTTCTACAGGAGATTCATTTTCACACACTTGTAATCGCCATACACTTATTCTTTCTAGAGAACATCAATGGGGAAGCAGGGTGGATTCTGGGGACATTATGGTTAGTGTTGTACAACACCCGTGGCAAAGGGATCCATGAAATGTGTCCCCGTTTCATCCCTCTCCCAGACATGGATATGTGGTCCTGATCAATGTTAAATGTTTGGGAAAAATAAGTATAAACTACAGATTAGCAGTTGTTTAAGTCACTGGCTTTTAAGTGAGTGAATCACAGTTTTAGCTGTCATTTTGACCATACCATTTTGCATGAGTTTTGAAAGACCTCCTAAGAATGATAAGTTTTACCCTTCCAGTTAATGTGAAATCTCTTACAAATGTTTCATGTGTGATATAACTGAATCTTGCCATAATAGCTGCAAAATATCCCGCTTTCTTATATAAACAGAATAGCTAGTTAAAAGCTTTCATGTAAGAAATGTCAAGTGAGCCCAGTTATTGCTTATATGGATAAATGATCTATACGTGTGAATGACTCTTGTTTTCATTCACTCCATCAGTATATACATCGAAAGCTGCAATCTGCTACAGTATAATTAGTGTTGTTTTATTATTCCTTGCTTTTGACATAATTAGAGCTGCATTGGTCTGAAACAGGCCATTCCAGAGATAGATAAAATCAAGGTTTCGAGACCAAGGGAGGTCTCTAGATAGGGAACAGGGGAAAAATATGGATGGTGGACTGCATATGTTTCTTAAATAGGGGCGTGTCACTGGTTCGTGATGGAGACTAAAGATGTGGGAATAACCTCTAAAGTGGTCCGTGCATTTTTTCATGGATTTTCTATCAATTTCGCGTTACTTAAAAAGGAGCAAAACATTCACGAATATCAGACAATTTTGAACATCTCTAATGGAGACTCAAAAACACAATAAGACATGTATGTGTATATGGGTCTGAAGCAACTTTGGGGTTGGGGGGGCATTAAGAGTATGCTCAGCATGATAATACAATGCATTTCGTTTATTTTCATGGGGAAGCTTTTCTCTAAAAATCAAAGGCTGCTTTATGGGCAGTTTTGACACATTCTGCTACCCGTTGTTTTTCTGTTGTGGGATAGCAGCTGGTAATGCACACTGGTGGAATCTGGAACCAGACACACCAACTCAGAAAAACAGGGTGGCAATTAAAATGCAGGTTGTAGTCTAGTAGCTATGCCAGTCGGGTTTTGATCTGTGTATTTCATGTTAATTATCAGACTTTCATGCTTGTAACAAAATATCTTAGAGATTAGTTTTCTGACTCTGATACATGTTCAGATGTACAAAGACTTACTGTCTTCTGCACTGGGGCAAGCCGCGGATCCGTGACTTTCCTGCGGCTGCAGAATTGTTGCTGCGGGGATTGATCTGGAAGCATGGACCCCCCACAGCGTGACCGCAGCAACACTTTCTCCAGAGTCGCAGCTTTAAGCTTTTTCAGCCGCGTCTTCGAAGACAGTAAGTCTTGCTACCTCTGTAGCTACCCGTATATAGAGTTTGACGGCAGATAAGAACCACTTGGCCCACCCAATCTGCCCACATCCGATTTTGATACCAGTAGCAAAAAAAGTATGATGTTAAGATAGTAGTGATAAAACCACGTTTGGATATCAGGCCACATAGGCTGAAGAACAAAAGAGAACAACACAGAAAAGGGTTAATGACAAAACACATATACACATATACATATACACATATACACATATACACATGTAACCTGAGTGTAGGGCTTGCTAACAACACTTAAACAGTAGGCATTGAAACCAATGAACATGCCTAGCCCCCTAAAGCCATTTAAACACTTTATGGGTTGCTTTGTTTTACTTGAGCTATTCCGCCTAAAAATTATTAGTTGAATTCACCTTCTCTTCTACATTTTTCCCCTCTCTTCCCAATCTCCACTCTTTCACAGAAGTAGTTTGGTATCGAGTCTGTGACCCCGACCACTCTTGATGTAAAATGGTAACATTGGCACAAGACATAACACCAGAATGGATGCTGGTAGCTTCTTTGGACTGAAGGGGAAGAGAAATTCTTCGCACATTATACATGTTTTTCATTGAACAGCAAAGCTATTCAACCATTGTTTAAGCTTTTTCCTTAGCTGTCATGTGTATTGAATGCCCCATGTATTAAATGTGTTATTTATTTCTGTATTTACAACCTACTTTGAATAGTGTTGTTGAGTTGTTGCTCTTGAAACAAGAAAGACCTCCTCCACGTATGCTGACCACCAGAACATCATGGTAAATATGTTGTTCACTTCTTGTACTGATTAACATGTACTAGTAATGTCATAATGACCTACAGGAAGCAAAGTTGCAAGGGAAGAGGAGGCTATATTATGAAAATATAATGGCCAAAGGTTAAGTTCACATCGATAGATCCCAAAAACAGAATAGAATGGATGCGTCAACAGAGGGAGGAGTAAGGAAATGACACCAACAAGATCTAAGTGTTAGATGGCAGTACATGGACCTTGGTCTTTCTGAAAGGAGCTTCAGGGTTCAAGCTTTGCATTGGCGCAATTAGCAGTATTAATGGAAGTGAGCGGTGAAGGTGGGGGGCATATGCATCAGAGGCGAATACCTTTGCGGATGTTGCCATCTGGGGAGTGTGCAAAGTCTCCGGTGGACAACAGGAAGCAAGCTCGGTCACGATTGTATCTCTCTCTTGCACCCGGGGTGACAGGAGACTTCTCCTCTGGTGACAGAGCCTGGTCTATAGTTGGGCAGTCCTCATTGGCCAGTGCAGCGTTGGCAGCATCCCCATTCTGCTTGGAGTCTTTAGGGATAAAGTGAAAGGAAACAAATAGATGCATCTAATATTAGTATCAGAATGGCAGGCCAATGCTGCATGAGGTGATCCAGGTGAAATGTGAGATCCTCAAAAGTCTGTTAAATTTGCGCTAATAACGACCGTTGCCGAAATAGGTAACGGGCGTTATTTTTCCTCAGCTGCACCTGAAAAAGCTACTGAGATGCAAAAATAACGTCCGTTAGGAAAAGTAGCAGTGCTATTAACGGGGATTTTCGGTCGCGCAGAGACGTATTAACCAAAACACTGCGCATGTGCATTGGCCAAGCGTTAACGCGTGTTATTAACTAATGCGTTAAAGTCGCGTTACTTATGTGTGTTACCTAAAGCTAATGCAATTATTGTTATAATATGGATAGCGTTAACATTTTTACACTTTTTATTAAACTGTTTTTTTGTTATTTATAGTGTCACCAGGAGAGCGACAGTACAGTAGTTTCGGTTGAATCCTTATGAAATGCCTAAGTGGTAGATTTTACAGATGCACAACAGAATATTAATCTTCCGTACTTGTGTGTTCCTCCTAGTTACAATAAAAGGGTGCATTGTTCAAGGATTTTACTTGTCTCTTTAGCATAGTAAAGTTGCTTGCTTCAAACACTTTATTGCGCCTGTGGGATTTATTTTAAAAAAAAAAAGCCCCTTTCAACAGCAAAAGAAATGTCTTCTCCTCTCCTCTCCATCTAAATCACAGCAATAGACATTCTACCTACCCGAGGGGTGGCCAACTCCAGTCCCCAAGGTCCACCAACAGGTCAGATTTTAAGGATATCTCTGCTTCAGCACAGGTGGCTCAGTCATTGAGCCACTGATTGAGCCACCTGTGCTGAGGCAGGGATATCCCTAATATCTGTCCTGTTGGTGGCCCTTGAGGACTGGAGTTGGCTATCCCTGATCTACGCCCTTGCAAACATCAAAGGCAGTTAAGTAAATCGCATACAGTATATCCTAATCCAGAGGTGCGCTAACTGGGGGGCACGCCCCCCTGAGATTGTTTGCAGGGGGCGCAGGGTTTACAGAGGCCCCGAGCGCATCCCGAAGGCACTTAAATGAAGTACCGGGTAAGCGGCGAAGGCCTCTGTAAACTGTACTTACCTTGCTCCTGGAGACACGTCGCCATGGCAACGCGGCATCAAATGATGCCGCAAGGTCATGTGACGTCACGTTGCCATGGCAACATGACGCCGGAGCCAAGGTAAGAGGGGGGTGGGCGGGCGCGAAGAGAGGGGAAGAGTCGGCAGGGTGGCGCAGGGAAAAAAGATTGCGCTCCCCTGTCCTAATTGATGACATATCAGCAAAACAGGTGTAATGAGGCTACTGAATCCAGTATAGACTATTGGGTCAATGCCTAAAAGACTCCTTGGTATAAAACCAATGCAAAACTACAGGAAAATAAAATGCTAAAACTGGAGATTGACTCCAGAAAAGAGACATGTGATTTCCCCTGGTTTTTGTGTGGGATGTAGTTTTTTAAAATTATTTTTCTCTATTACAACCACTGCTCCTTTTACTTGTGTGCCGATAGCATCCTTTTTTTAAATGAGGGATACAACTCTCAGACTGTTAGAACACATTTTTCATTAGTTCCATAATAATTATATCATCACATTGCTGTGATTTCTTTTCTTTTATTGTAGATGTTCAGTTTTTTTTTTTAATTGCTGATAACAGACGAGCCAATTAGTAAAGCTGTAGATTAGCCTCAGGTACAGTAACCTGCTGAGATGTATCAGGGACAAGAGCCACAGAATGAAAAGGAGGAGTCCTACAAGGATAAGGGTGGTAGACTGTTTATTATGGGTGTATTAAATGCAAAATCGAACATAAAGCATTAACTTTAATCTGACCTTGAATGACACATCTCCTTAATAAAACATGCAGTTAAAATATCAAGTGGCAGAGCATAATTGATCATCCTTTGAGCTATGCAGTCTGCAATTTATTGTAAAGACCAGAGGACACTAATATTTAATCATATGTATAATGGGATTGTTTCCATGCAGGGCTGCCAATAAAAAGAGCCATCATTCTCCATCATTAAGATCTCAATGCAGTACTGTTGATAGAAGCCAACAGTATTCCATGTTGTCTAATGGTGATGGCGCAGAGCTTGCTACGTGAAGGAGACGTTGCTGCAGATGTCCTGGCCAAAGTGGCCAGTGGTACAGTGTCAATATTCTCTTTTATATGCTAAGCTTTAAATATTAACTCAATGTGTTTCACATTTTCATCATTTTTCCCCCACGTTTTCCAATAAAACCTACGTGCCCCCTTAAACTACTTGGAGATAAATGACCAAGGAATGGAAGGATATGAGAACCACAGGTACCGGAAAAGGTAATATTGTGATCTGGGGTGCCTGGAGTTCTTCTTCGCCTCTGACTATCAATATGATGCATTCAGTAAGATTTTTACATGGTAATAACTAGGCAAACAGCACATGGTTCATCTGTCACCAGGCAGTTCTGCTGCGTCAGTTATCAAGGGCTGTATTCCAGACCCCCAGGAATGACCAGTTATGAGAGAGCCGCGGCTAAGGAGACCTGCTGTACGGCTTAGAATGTAACCACTTCTCTAGGAAGGACCGATTAAGTGATACTGCTGATTTAAATGCAAGATCAAGATGGCATATTGGTTGTTTCTGCCATCATTTTGGGGTGTTTCTTATCACCAACATGAATCCAACGCTTTCTGCGCATGTTACTCCCATGATCTGTGGATTATTGCTGTCAATCAGTTGAATTTACCTCTCCAGGGCAAAGCCCCTAGTGGAGTCTTCCATAGATACTGTTGCTATGTCCGACAGACCTGTTCACAGCAGCAGGTATGTAGGACAGAACAAGAGCTTCCCCGCAGGTTATTACTGCAGCTTTCTCACACTCCGTTCTAATTAACTCCCCAGTTTCTTTTAAAGCCACTCAGCAGGAATGGAAACACTTCAGTGGAAGATATCATGTGGATCCTAAGCTGTTTCGTCACGAGAATAATCTTCCAAATATCATGGAGCACCAAAGAAAAAAGTCACCCACTTTGTGCTTTGATATATCTCGTTTAGAAGATCACTCTGTTACATTGTCAAGCTGAGCCAATGCTTATATTGAAACATATTTATTTCTGTCCTAAAGAAGTCTCTGGCCCAGATCAGGGGTGGGCAACTCCAGTCCTCAAGGGCCAGCAAACAGGCCAGGTTTTAAGGATATCCCGGCTTCAGCACAGGTGGCTCAATCGGTGGCTTAGTCTTCGACTGCACCACCTCTGCTGAAGAAGGGATATCCTGAAAACCTGACCGGTTGGTGGCCCTTAAGGACTGGAGTTGCCCACCCCTGATCTAGATCCAGCTAAATCAGGGATCATAATGTTACCTACAGTGGCGGCCGCCTTTACTCTAAAGCGGCCGCCACCGCGGGAATTTTTAACCCGCGGACAGCGCACGGCTCTTTTCAGCCGGTTTCCCGCACCTCGGGCGCTTTCAATGATAAGCGCCATTAGCGCTTATCTGCTGAAGTAGCCGCCACGCGGGAAACTCCGATTCAAATCGGAAAAAAGCCCCACATTAGCCCGGCAAGCTTTAGAATAAAGCTGGCCGCAACAGTAAACATGGTTCAATGCTAATTATATGCAAAAACAACATCTGAATGACATCTCATTTGCCTAGGCCTAATGCCACGTCATTCTAGCATAATGTTGCGTTATCTCCCAAGAACTTGACGTTCCGTACGTCTCTGTGTGACTCTGATACACACCCTGAAATAGTGCCTCAGCTAGGGTTGAAAACGAGTGGAGAGGGGAAATAATCCCGGGAAATAACGCTGTGTTATTTAAATGATGCCTCGCTGTGGCGTTACCGTCATCCAGACACGGCAAAAGCCCTATTGCCGTGTCTGGATGGGAGTAACACCAAGTTTACGCACAAATAACGTAACGTTACTAACGCAACGTGAAGTCCCCACATTAACCTGAATGGATTTTTGCGGATATATAATGTTATGATAACCCCTCATTGTTCAGTTCTGCGTGGCAGCTAAGAAAGTGGGATCACTTTCTAGGGCCTTTGTGAATTTGGAGGAAGATCCTGAAGCATCTGCTGAGGTTCTGTATGTGGGTACGATGTTATCAAGCTTTATTGTTCATTCAGTGGGATGATTATGAAATGCGCTTTTCCCCTACATGAGAGAATTGTTAACCACTGCCTTTAACATCACACATGTTCCTGCTTACTTGACACATATCAATAGGGTAAAGAAAACCAGTATAGAAAATTAATTGTCTGTATTCATTGGCTGCAATGCAGGGCGGGGGAGTTCCCTCTGGATCTACATGCTAAATAGGTAAAACTATAAAAATGTCCGGTTCAGTATATGGAAATCCAGGAACCACGGCAGGCCTGGCCAATTTTACTCAATTATAGAGTTTTATTCATTACAGGACATGGCCTCTCAATCCTAGTATCCGTAGCCTTCTGGGATATAAGGGCTACTGGACCAGCTTTGCATTGCCTTTCTGATATACAAGTTGTAAATGAAAACTAAATTATTACAGACCCCATTCTTCTATTAGAGTGTCTTTTTTTTAATGTATATGGGTGCTCCTGAATGTCAAAATCTCACTGAGAGCAACTAGACTTTGATAGCGTAGTCATACTGTGGTGTGAGGAATCTGCCAGCCATAGAGGAGGAGGAGATGATGATGATGTGTTTGATGAATCAGGACTATGCAGTGTATGAGGGCACATCATGATGTGTATTTCACATGCTGAATACGTGAAAAGTCACCAATCTGGGGGGGGGGAGGGGGGGAAGACTACAATGGACCTTAGGTTTTGTATTTTGATATTAAAGGTGATACATGATTTATCCACAATGCTACTCAAACCTTGGACCTGTTTTTTTGGGGGTCCACTAACCCAAAGTGTGCAGATGCATTGGTGGTTATTTTGAAAGCCTTGTGTGTCCTGACCCAGAGGAGAGGAATCAGTGATCTGGAATTTGCGTGCCCTGTGCCAATGTATTAAGCCGACAGGTGCTAAAGCACGGCCACAGCGTATTACTATATTTTGAGTGAAGTGTACAGTAGAGCAGGAGTGCTCAACTCCAGTCCTCAAGCCCCCTCCCCATCAACAGGTCAGGTTTTCAGGATATTCCTGCTTCAGCACAGGTGGCTCAATCAGAGACAATCATTGAGCCACCTGTGCTAAAGCAGGGACTGATTGAACCACCTGTGCTGAAGCAGGGATATCCTGAAAACCTGACCTGTTGGGGGGCTTCGGGACTGGGATTGAGCACCCTGGCATTTTGCAGGATTGTTTAGCTGCTGAAATGCTTAACAAAACACGTTTGTATATGTATATTTTCACTTCGTGTTTTTATTCCCTTCAATGCACTCTTCTGAAAGACTGCTTGGTGTTAGTGAGGAAACCAAAACCTATATTTTAATGAATAAAATACTACAGATATTATCATGTTAGCAACACACACACAAATAACATACAGTATCCACACAGAGGGCAATGTAGAGACTAACATAAACCCACCTGCAAAGAGTATATAGAACTCTGCCACATTAAAACCTCCCTGTTGCTTTTATACTGTACAGTATCTGCAGTTCCGCACACACACAGCCACCGACATGAGATGTCACAACTACGTCCCGAAACAAACAGCCCAAACACACACAGATTCTGAGACTGAAAGCTACTGAGATACTCACAGCTACTGAGTGAGACAAACAGCTACAGACAGACAGTGAGACACGATCACAGCTACTGACTGAGACAGTGAGACACACTCACAGCTACAGACAGTGACACACATATGGCTACTGTGACAGTGTGCCACACACAGCTACTGAGCTACACACAGCTACTGACTGAGAATGTGATACACACACAGCTACGGTACTGAATGAGACAGCGTGACACACAGCTCCAGAGACAGCGTGACACACACAGTTACTGAGCCAGTGTGATACACATACAGCTACTGAGACAGCGTGACACGCACATACAGTTACTGAGGCAGTGTGACACACATACAGTTACTGAGGCAGTGTGACACACATACAGTTACTGAGAGAGCGTGACACGCACATACAGTTACTGAGGCAGTGTGACACACATACAGTTACTGAGACAGCGTGACACACATACAGTTACTGAGACAGCGTGATACACAGCTACTGAGACAGTGTGACAAACACACAGCTACTGACTGAGATATTGTGACACACACAGCTACTGACTGAGACAATGGCACACAGCAACCACCCTAGGCACCACACAGCTAAAGCACAGCTAATAAGACAGTCAAACACACACACACAGCTAGTGCAGCACTGAGACATACACAGCTACTAAAATACATACTGACATACTGTACACAGCAACTGTGACACAGCTCAGCTACTGGGAAATATACTGTACAAAGCCACTGTGACACATAGCTACTGAGACACATATACAGCCACTGTGACACTGAAACACACACAGCTATTGAGACAGTGATACACACAACTTCTATCATACTGAGACACCGTGCATAGTCGTCATTGAGGCATAAATCAAATGAGAGTGAGACCTACACAGCTACTAAGACACTGAACTGCTTACAGCCGTAAAGGCAGCGAAAGCAGCACTTATACTGAAACACACAAAGCTCCTGACATTGCACAACTCACAAACAAAATCCACAATTCAAAAACCAAATCCACAATTAATAAACCAAATCCACTGAGACTGATACACAAGCTCAGGAAAACTAGAAGATTTTCTTTACCCACATACTGTACCAATGCTCAAACATTCGCTGGCTGAGAAATGTTGCCAAATACCAAATACAAACACAATCTGTTTTCCCTCTGTATCTGAGCAGACAGCGCCTCTTGAACAAATGGTTCTCCCACCACTGCACTTTATTTTCAATCTTGTTAGTTTCAGATGGCGGGCACAGCCCTGGAGGGTAGAGATGAGCAGTTTTGTGTTTGTGGATTTGGATCCGCCTTGGATCGGCAGAGGCCCTTTTTGTCTGCGGATTTCCACAAAAAGGCCAAATTGCAGTTGGGGATTTTCATTTTTATTTTAGAGAGCAATCCAAAATCCGTGGCCGGATTGTTAAAAATCCAGACACGGATTAATCCACGGGGGAATATCTCCCTCTCCGTGGATTCATCTTGGTGTGTGTTTTTAACAATCCACCACGGATTGTGAAATCCGTGGATCGGATTCTTAAAAATCCAACCAGATTGTATCCAATGGCGGTTTTGGAATAACCTGCACACATTTTGTAGGGCCCAATTCGCAGACAGATTTTGGGGTGGGGGAGTGGATTTGGTCTAAAATATCCGGGAAAGGGATTTGGACTGGTTAGCCCATCTCTACTGGACAGGTCTATTATATAGTCATACTACCCATGTGAATTAAATATTATCAGTAGTTGAATTATAGGTCAATGTTGAATTTTCATTCTTTAATTACTGGCTGTTGATGCTATTTCCAAGGATAATAAACAAATGCAAGTTCCATTCATAGGAATTACAGGCTTGCAAGGATGCCACTTGAATAACGTCACACTGGTATTTATGTGAACAATAGGATTTTTTTATTCCCTAATTGCAAAGGAATCACAGCATATTTATTGTTCTGCAAAAAAAACAGAGCTGCCAATAACCTTTGTTTCTAATGTAACGATTGCAGAATATAACACCATGTTCCACAATGTTATGATACTCCACAACTTGATTGGGTTGTTTTATATTGGTATTCCATTTACACTGGGGATACCCTTCTCCTCCTGATAATGTGCAATACTGTATAAGTTTATGCACAGTAATATAGTTACAGTAAATCCCAGAAACACCTTTTTCCCTAGGTAGGATAAAGGTAAACACAATACTCACAGTTACAAAGCTGTGAAAGTAGTTTTACATGAACTGCTACCTCTAAAGTGAATGACAATAGCATATGTATAATAGCTTTCTGTGTTTCGTAAATCTGGCTGGCAGGCTCCTGTCATTTATACCGGGTTGATTTTGCATGGTGCATACCGCTCGCTAGGGGCCAGATCTATTCAGGGCTTTTAACGTCTTGTTGCCTAAAACGGTATCGGACACTATTTTTCCTGAGGTCAGTGCATATACACAAAGCTAATTATATTCAAAAACAATGGCTGTTGTATATCTCATTAGCATAGACTTAACGCCACGTTAAGGTAGCACAACCTTGCGTTAGCCTTGGATAACGTGGTGTTAGCTGGTTTGCAATAACATGTACTGTAAGACACATCATGGTCTAGAAAAGACGCCAAGGACTATCCCTCAGCAGGGACACCGCTATGGGGGAGAGCCGGCGCCGGTGTCCCAGGCTCGCTGGCTGGGGGGGCTCTCTGTCCCACGTCGTCAAGCTTCCACTACCAGCGCATGACGTGGCTCTCTGATGTCAGCACGCCGGAAGTAAGCTTGGCCCAGCTTCCGGCGGGCCGCGCGCTGATGTCAAAGAGCCCTGTCACGCTCTGGCAGTGGAAGCTTGACGACGTGGGACAAAGAGAGGAAAGATCCTGCAGGCAGCTGAGAGCCGGGGGAATGTATATGTATTGGGGGTTTTGGGGGTATTTGTATATGTATTGGAGGGCTTGGGGGCTTGGGGGTATTTTTATATGTATTGGGGGTATTTTTATATGGGTTGGGGTATTTTTTATATGTATTGGGGAGGGTTGTTTTATTTTATATGTATTGTTTTATTTTTTAAATGTATTGGGCTCTTTTGTAGATGTATTGGGGTCTTTTTTAAATGTATTGGGTTCTTTTTTTAATGCATTGGGGTCTTTTTTTAGATGCATTAGGGTCTTTTTTTTTAGATGCATTGGGGTCTTTTTTTTATATGTACAGGTATTTGGGTGGTTTTATATGTATTGCTTTCTTATAAGTATTGGGTAGGTGTTTTTTTGTATGTATTTGGGGGGATGGAGGAGGTTGTATATATTTGGTGGGGTTAGGATTTTTTTGTATGTATTTGGGGGTGGGAAGTTTTTGCATTGTGGTGGGAAGTTTTTTGGTATCTTTTTGTGGGGGGAGGGAATTGTGTGAGGGGGAGGGAATGAGTGAGCGTGGGCTAATTGACGGATAGAGAGGAGAGAGGGGGTGACTGAGGAAAAGAGGGAGTAAGAGTGAGACGCAGGGGAGAGAAATACATGTGAGGCGGGGGGCAGGGATTGAGTGAGCGTGGAGTAATTGATGGAGGGGGGGAGAGTGAGAGGTGAGACAAAGAGAAATATATGGGAAGAGGGAGGGAAATAGAGGGGGTTCGCGAGGTGTGAAATGTGACTCACAACACTGCCGACAGGGGGGCGGGGGAAGGACCGGTCAGAACTGTAGTCCTGGGCTCCTGGAAATCTGTTTGCGGCCCTGTCCTTCAGTATCGGACAGCAAACGTAAGCTGGGCAAGCTACCCGCCTATCTGAACAAGCTCCTCACCCCTACCACATGCAGCACTTATCATCTGAGATCTGACTCCAAAAGACTGTTAATGTCCCAAGGTTCAAAGTTTGGGCCGCTCCTTCTCTTACCGTGTACCCCACAACTGGAACAATCTATCGGAGACTCTCACAGCCGCCACCAGTCTAAGTTCTTTCAAAACTAAAGTTGTCTTACATTTTAATCTGGTCTGTAACTGTTACATATGCCTATAACATATACAGCTGAACCCTGTTATAGCGCGAACCGCTACAATGTGGATCCGCTTGCAATGCGGTCTGAGTGTGGCTCCCAATTTAAAAGCATCTCCAAGTTTTTTTTGTTTTTTTTTAAGCGAAATGGCCGCCACGCGAGGACATACCCGGCATCTGCAGCTCGGCATCTGCAGCTCTCTCCCTGCTTCATCAGGCTGCGTAAACGTGCACGGCACACATCTCCTAGGTTTTTTTTTTTTTTTTTAAACATTCAACGCCACACCAATTCTATGGTGCAGTGGTACAGAATCCCTATTAGCATATGAAGGGTCATGGGTTCAATTCCTGCAAGGTATGCTAAAATTATTAGTGTGCGGGGTAGGGGAGGTGTGTGTGTGTATGTGTCTGTTAGCAATAAAGCATTGAATGTTATTAAAAAAAAAAAACACCTTGGAGATGTGTGCCACGCACGTGGACGCAGCCTGAAGAAGCAGGGAGAGAGGAGAGGGCTGCAGAGAGGAGAGTATACAAAGGAACTGTCCTGCGCTCTGGTATACAGTCCCAGCACCCGTAGGTGTCAGTGTGAGTCACTTAGGAACGGGGTGGAGGGTGGAGATATGAACCTCTAATTGGGGCTGGGAGGGAAATCCCTTACCTCTAGACGCTCTCCGATTTGGGTCCTGCTCTCTTATGACCTCCGTTTTCCAGCGTGCAGCCATCAGAAATGTCGAATAGGTAGAAAGAAGATCCGGCGCTACTGCAAGTGGCAAATATCCAGGCTACTTCCGGGTTGAATTAAAAAACTTTATTCGGACATCACACACACAAGGCTACACCACGGTCTCCACCTCATGTGTGTATGTGTCCGTTAGCAATAAAGCATTGAATGTTATTTTTTTTTAAAACACCTTGGAGATGTGTGCCGCGCACGTGGACGCAGCCTGAAGAAGCAGGGAGAGAGGAGAAGGCTGCAGAGAGGAGAGAGCTGCAGATCCCGGTAAGTCCTCACGCGACGGCCATTTCGCGATCCCGGTTATAACACGGTCTCATTATGTGGACCCCGAGCACCGCGTTATAATGGGATTTAGCTGTATTATCTTTAACTGTGCATCCAATGTCTTGTATAAAATGTATAACCCTGCTCACTTAATGTAACTATGTATTTGTAACCATGTATTTGTCATCATAACTCTGTTCCCAGGACATACTTGTAAATAAGAGGTAACTCTCAATACATTACTTCCTGTAATTTGTTTTATAAATAAATAATAACATGTAGGATTCACAGACACACCAAAGCCAGAGACCCTCATATCTGCAAGACGACTGCACCGACTTCATCCTGCCTCCAACGGTGACGTCACCTGGAAGTGACATGCCCTAATGCCGAGCACTGACATGCCCTACTGCCGAGCACTGGAGAGTTTGCCATCTGATACTGAGGGATAGTCCTGGCGTCTCTTCTAGACCTTAATGGTCTTACATGTTATTGCAAACCAACCGATTTGTGAGTTGAATACCTTTTTGCTTCTGATTTTAATATATAAAGCATTATTGCGCTATATTTGTCTCTCTGTTAAACTCCTTATATATTGGGAGAAAATCCTATTTCTAGTCCTATGTAGATGCACATAAAAGATCAACTATCCACATAGAGGAGGTTTTAACCAACAAATGTTTGAATAAATTTACCATCATGTGAGTGGTACTGATCTGGTCCACTCAATTATTGACTGATTATTCTAGCAGTGTTGCACTATATATTTTTCTTCACTTATTTTTATATTTCATAGTCTGGATGGGAGTAACACCACATTAAATCCCTACGTTAACCTTAACAGACCTTTGTGGAGAGGAGTAGTTAGGTGAAATGCCTCTTTTACATATAATTACCACTAATGGCCATTATAGTTAATGCATGCTCTTTCTGGCCGAAAACAGGACTTAGCACTACGTAATTGAGCTTTGAAGATACATGTTAAGGCAGAACAGCACCTTAACTCACTTAACCGAGCTCTGCAGATTTGGACCTGGCTAATGATTTCTCGAGACATTGGTATATTATGCAAAGGTAGCTTTGGCTCTTAGTGCCCTATTCTAAGGCTGGCTACATTCACTGGTGTTCTTGTTTTGGTTGTAAAAATGTGTAATGCTTTGGTTGCTGGAACTTGAGGGGAGCGGGAGTAGGAAATGTGAATGGAGAGGGAGTGGGTGACGGGGGTCAAGGAGTGGAGAGAGAGTGATATTAGGAGGGGGGGAGGGATTACACGGGGAGCATCCCCACCTGTTCTGGGTCCTAATGGGTTAATTGCAGACCGGAAGCTGCCTCTCTCCTGCGGGCCCTGCCTCCTCCTCTGATACAATCCTTCCCTGATGTCAGTGGAGGCAGGGCCCGCAGGAGACAGGTACAGTAGCCTCTGGTCTGCAGTTAAGCTCTGCAGATTGTACAGCTGCACTGGGGGAGGTAGGGACCTGTGTGTGGGGAGGTGGGGGGGGGTGTGAAGTTGGGGAACCTGTGGGGTAGTTTGTGTTGGCGCGCGTAGGGGAAGTTGTGTTGGCGCACGGGGTAAGCGGTGTTGGCGCGCGCAATGATGCTTCCCCACCGTCCCACGTTGGGAGCGGGGGGGGGGGGGGAGGGTGTGGGGCAAGAGCGATGGGGGGGGAGCGGGCCCACAGGCAGCAGGCCGACACCCTGCTTCCTTTTTGGACCTCGGCTCTGTGCATGCTCACGGGAATCGCCGGCAATTTTTTTTAAAAATATAACGGGCGGGACCCCTAACTCACGCGAACCCCAGCAGACCCCCATGTTGGCGGCCCTGTGTGTGTGTGTGTTTTCTCTGGAGGTCCTATGGGGGTGAGGGGGCTTAGAGAGGATGAAGGAAGGGGGGTGAGAGGATGAAGGGTGCGGGTGAGAGAGGATGAAGGGAGGAGGGATGAGAGGATGAAGGAAGGGGCATTGAGAGAGGATGAAGGGAGGGGTGAGAGAGAATAAGGGGAGAGAGATGAGGAGGGGTGAAACAGTCTGGGAATTTGTGGGAGGAGCATTAAGATTAGTATTGCTCGCCATGTACAGTATGACTGCAGGTCAGTTATTTACAAATGATCTGACCATTACGTAATTTGTTCTAAATTTCACTCCAAGCATGCACCAATTTGCATCAATTTGCACTATTTCATATTCTATTTCCTAAAAAAATCCATGGAAGGGCACTACCTCACCAAGACTCCTCTCCAGATTTTTTACGAAACAGAATATAAATTGCTGCAACTTGGTGAATATTTGGAGTGAAATTTAGAAAAAATTACGTAACAGTCAGGTCATTTATAAAGAACATTCTTCCCCACCAACGATTCTCGCGCGCGCGTCGCACCTTCCACCATTGTGTCCAGTATTTTTGGACAAGCCACCTGGCAGCCCTAGATCTGAGCTACATTCACCTTGAGAACCTGCCCGTCCTCACCTATTTACAATGACATTTATTTCTTTAAACATGTTCTTTTCTGACTATCCTGGTCTTCCTGGCGAAGGAGAAAGTCTCCCTGGAGTGGATTTGAAATGCTGACAAACCTGCCTAAGGGCCGTTCTATACTGTACGCGCGTGCCTGTGCGAACGTGCGTGCACGTGCCGCATACTTTTTGTGTGTATGCTGTGCGCGAGTGAGGTACTGTATGTATGTGTATGTATGTGTGTGTGTGTGTGTGTGTGTGTTTGTATGTATATGTGTGTGTTTAAATAAGTTTTGAAATAAATAAATACTTTAATAAATTGTATATTAACATTGTACATACATACACACACACACATACATACATACACGCACATATACATACACACATACACACATACACACACATAAACATACATTTCAGCAGCGGTAGCGGTGCAAATTCTTTATTTTCTTCGTCCTCTCCCTTGTCGGCCGGTTCCACGCACACTGTCGTGCGAGCGTGCTGCACCATTACAGAAAGGCTGACTAACCTCAGCCAACTAAAACCGCCGAGCGCGCGCACGCAGTATAGAACAGCCCTTTCACAGAAACTTGCAGGTTGCAATAAAACAGAGACCTCACTGTGTTCCCCTCCACTATCTCATGGCCAATGTGTGAAATACATTTCGTGATAACAGTGTCAGCGCGTAACTGATAACAATATTTGATTGATTCACTTTATATTCTAAGATTATTTTAGACCTAGTTTTATTTTAGTGCTGCTCCTTCCTGGAGGTACTGTAACAACATATGTGAATGTGCTAAGCTAAATAGTAGGTGGAAACTTAATGAGGAAAAGCCCTCTCCAAATGTTCTCAGCTTCTTGTTACAGCATAACAGGAGAGAAGCCATGCAAAATGTCAGCAATATTCTCAGACAGAAATAAATAGGGTGTATTACAGCTCTGCATAATTCATTCTAATTGCAGTTGAACTTTGGGAGTCATAAAAATTGCACAAGGTTTTAGCTGCAGAATTGTTGTTTACTATGCCACCCGTAACTACTGCTTTCTGTGCACGGTACCATTATTAATATCTTTATTAATATCTTTAGCAAAGTATCTTAGCATAGCAAAACATTTGGCTTAAATAGCCACCACCCTGAGATGAAGTTGCAAACATTGGATCTGTGATATAATTAGTAATAGATCAAAAATGTCCTCCGTTTTTATAATAAGGTGATTTCCTGATGGTTCACTATTGGCTCATCATCTTTGAGCACAAAAGGGACCTCATGCATTGAACACACCTAACTAATCATATTTAAATTCGGGGGAGTACTCTATTTACATCTTACATGCTGCTGTTGAAGGCAGGTAACACAGTCTCCACAATGTACCTTCAAGACATTGCATATGCTTAAGAGCCATACAAAATGGTCATTCAGGCCACTGTGAAGCTACAGTAAATTGCATTGAGATTTAGTGCTGATTTTTCTGGCTTCTGCTTTTCCTTTAGCATCACAAACCTGCCAATTTCTCAGTTTTCTTGCTCTTATGTGTTAGGCAGCCACAGCACAGAAAATATTAGGTTTGTGCAGTTTCTAAAGATGCAGGAGCCAGAGCCATGCACTTTAGCAATGCAGTGCCATTAATGACAATACAAATCCAAGATGGCTGCTCCCTGACTCAGGTGAGGAAAAGCATATCTAAGATTTTTTTCTTTATGTTAGATTTCCTTTTATCAGGTCAGGTTAAAATTCATTTGTCTACCAGTTTGTCAATTGCTGGAAGTGATTTGAGTTATCAACTGTACAGATGCGGCGGCCGTTATTCGAACAAATCACGGAGCCGTTTTCGTGTGCTCTGCTGTATTGCACGCGCAATTAACGCGGCCAATCGCCCCAGGCACACGTGTTTATCGCGGTTGCTTTGTTTGAATTTCATGGATTCTGTTTCTTTGTGTGCAATGAAATGAATGAATTGTAATGTGTACAGTACTGTGCTACTGAGTTAATTTCAGGTGTTTAAAAACCAGAACACTAAAATTCCCTTTTCTGCACTCGCATCTAAAGGCGGTGCGGTTGGTCATCCTTCACCAAAATCAGTGTGTGCAAGCTACCCCGACTATTTCATTGGTTACTGTACGTTAATTACAAGTGAGTCAGACAGGATGAATATTTTGTAAGCACAAATGTTGTTTTAGTTAGGACCCACTGTTGGTTATAGCTTCTGAACCTGCTAACGCCAGTGAAACTTCACTATCACACACAGATACACATACAAAGTTCAGAACCGCTGATGCAGTTCAACACACAGCACTCATGTTCTAAAATTGTAAGCCTGTGCTTTTATTGCTGATGTGTGCTCCATCCAGGATTGATTGTTTCATATATGTTTAGTGCAAGCTATTTCTTCTTTACTCAAAATAAGTGCTCGTGGCAGAGGGGCCATCAACATACTGCAAAGTAATGCATTGCTGGCTCCTCTAGCACTGAAGGGATAAAATAGTGCAGTGCTATGCTAAATAGGCAGGTGTTTCAAAAGGGGCGTAACCATGCAGCAAAATATAAGATCATCATGTCAACACTGGATTTACATCAGTGTTATATTTGAATAAAAATATATCATAAATCATTATAATCTGTTAATAGTCCTTTGGTCTACATGAGGTCTATTTGCATATATTCTAATATAGAAGGGCACTGCCAGTACGAGTGTACAGAAGGTGTGCCCTATGGCTTCCACTGTCTAATGAACAAGGACTCAATTGGTGTTTGTCAATTTATGATAACAGTGTAATATCTGTCAATTAATATTTGCCAAATTGCAGGTAGTTTCGTAAATATAAATAAATTAACTGGCTAATCCCACTAATGAAAAGGAACAGGAAACAGCACAGTAAACTGCATTACATCTTTACCTTCTATTGCATTTTACGAATGGGCTCCATTGAGTCTTTGCACTCGGTTTCTGACACGTCAAGAGCCTCTACTTGGAGATGTAAATATCTGTCTATCATCCAATTTTTGTAGCTCTCCATTTAAAATTTTTTTTTCATTGTTTCAAAAATAATAATTTTAAATACGTTAAGCTGTTAATATCTGTCATATATGATATACTTGTGCATGGTGCTGATGAATGCTCTTGACAGAAAGTCATTCATTCTTACCTGCTCTGTTGATCTCAATGATTTCCTCCTGAGCTAATGGGCAGGAATCTCCTTGAGCACTCATATGGGGAGACTGCATGTCTGGTTTGCAGTAATTGGGTGATCCAGGTTGAGGAGGCCGGGGGATGTGTTTGTTCTTTTTCTTTGGTAGCTTCTGCTTAGCCATAGCAAGGGAGTAGTACATTCCAAAGTTGTTCACGATGACAGGTACTGGCATGGCGATAGTTAGCACACCTGCCAAAGCACAAAGGGCACCCACCAACATGCCCGACCAAGTCACTGGGTACATGTCTCCATAGCCCAAAGTTGTCATGGTTACCACGGCCCACCAAAACCCAATGGGGATGTTTTTGAAGTTGGTGTGCGCACTGCCCGTGATGTCATCTGGGTCAGCACCGATCCTCTCCGCGTAGTATATCATGGTGGCGAAGATTAAAACCCCAAGTGCCAAGAATATGATAAGAAGGAGAAACTCATTCGTACTGGCTCGTAGTGTGTGGCCAAGAACCCTGAGCCCAACAAAATGACGAGTGAGCTTAAAGATTCTCAGAATCCGAACAAATCGGACAACCCGAAGGAAACCTAGGACATCCTTGGCGGCTTTGGAAGACAGGCCACTCAAGCCAACCTCCAAGTAGAAGGGTAAAATGGCCACAAAGTCTATGATATTCAAGCTGCTCTTAATGAACTCCATCTTGTCAGGGCAGAACAAAACACGCATGAGAAACTCAAAAGTGAACCAGATCACGCACATGCCTTCTACGTACGTGAGAAAGGGCTCAGTCTCCACTTCCAATATGGTCTCCGTCCTGGTGATGTTGCCTTGCTTGTAGACCTCAGTCTTGTTGTTGATGTCATTGAATGCCTCATGGGTCTCAAGGCAAAACGTTGTGATGGAGATAAGAATGAAGAACAGGGACGCAAAGGCGATATACTGCCAAACAAACACAAAGAATACAGTTATACAAATGACAGAGACTTGATGGAAAAGAAAAACAAATACAAGTTTTAAGAGTTATAAATAATGAACTAATTAATCAGTACTATACTTATTCCTACAGGGATGGACTGTGTGTCCAATAAAGTGTGACTGTTATATAACATTGCTACTACTATGAATGGGATATTGCTGGAGTGTTGTAGTCTTAGTTTTTCGTAGTCACAGCTTTCTTTCCACCATAGCACATTCTGTTCTTATGGAACACCGTGCTCTTTTGTAGTGGCTGAGGACTTTGTGAAACAACATTGCCTTTTTTGTTCCTGGTTTGCAGGACTTATTCTCTGTTCTATTATTGTTTCTGTTTTTATTTCTGCAGGATGATTAACGTTTCACCTTTGCGTGTCCAACTGTGTTGCTTTATAAATTATATCAGTTTCTCTCCCACCCTCAATAATTAATGAAAACTTACATTTTTATCCTAATGCAAAATATCCCTCGCTGTGAATTTTTGTTGTGTATTAAGTATTTCTGTCCTGAATTTGCAGAGTTATTAAAAATACAATAAATGATAAAACAGCAGTAAGAATAATAGAAAATGTGATATATGCAGTGTTTACTATGGCTTAAAAATTTAATAATACTGTACCTGGTTTAAAGGCATTTTAAAATGTATTTAACATTGCAGAAAA
The DNA here is from genome assembly GCF_040206685.1 of Ascaphus truei. Classification (NCBI taxonomy): domain Eukaryota; kingdom Metazoa; phylum Chordata; class Amphibia; order Anura; family Ascaphidae; genus Ascaphus; species Ascaphus truei. The sequence continues at coordinate 108,681,212 of NC_134488.1, read as the reverse complement.
GCTATTCGGGCCATATTTAAGAAATATTGACAGTATCTATGCTTAGAAAGTATAAAGGAATAGAGGCTTCCTAAAATAAATACATTTTTCTTTCAATGGAAAATGGAACTATAAGTCTGTCAGTAATAAAGAGTAATGGTACTCTCTCCTTACCCCCTAGTAACATCATACTTTGACCACTGGTTACAACTAAAGTCTATTTATTTTCTGTTGATAAGTGGAGCTGCAGCTTAAAGCAGCAATCGAAGTGCTTTTTTAAAAATATGTATTTCTATTTGTTTACACAGGATTGAGGCAGGGGGTCTCTGGAGCTGAACCCCATTAACTTCAGTTCTGGGGTGCCCCCGGCTTCCAGACATACCTCGGTAGGGGGTGCTGGTAGCTGCTCGGCTCGCAGGGCTCATGTAATTGTAGCGTTTCAAAGCTCCCGCGCCCTGTGGGCCAATAGGGAGCCGTGATGTCATCCGGTTCGGCTTCCTATTAGTCCGTGTGATGCAGGAGCTTTACATTTTAAACCCGAGGTAGCTCAGCCCGAGCGGCTACCGGAAACCTCCTACGGAGGCAAGTATCTCTGAAAGCAGGGGCTCTCCAGAGCTGAAATGAATGGCTCCTGAAACCCCCTGCTTCAATCCTGTGTTAAAAAAATATGTATAAGAATTTCTCCTTTAAACAGAAGAAACAAAAATGCAATTTCAAGCACAAATCTAAATACACTTTGCTCATTCTACTGTCGATGATGCAGTGAATGAATTTCAAAGACAATTAGTGAGTTCGAACATTCACAAATAAGGATTTAAAACACCAACAAAAAAATATTTTTGGTAGAAATAATAATGTGCTAAATTGTACAATGACATATATTTTTGTGCAGATTTTTTGCTTCATTGACACGAGGAATTTATGAATAAGATCAATAATCCGTTCTGCCTCGCTCTCTACCTACATAGAAAAGTCAAAGTTGCTTGTTTGGGACATTGAGTTAAGAATGAATATACTGTAGTATAAAAACATTCTGAGTGTTACTACACACTTCCATCTTCTAAAACGTTTGCTTGCTGCGTTCCACTTCAATGACTATAATGAGGAGGAGGAGGACCCCCATAGATATTCAACTGTACTCATCAAAAGATGAAGATATCCATTACAAATTATCTCTCAGTGTATACAGATGTAGTAGGCTTCATTGTTCCCTTTTGGTAGTATATGTTTTGATATTCTGCACCAAGACTGCCATCCAAGTCTATGGTATGTCACATTCCCCGTTATAACATTGATATGGTGTGTTATCTGGGGAAACAATGAAGTCTCATAAATATAACACTTACAGGCATACCCCGCATTAACGTACGCAATGGGACAGGAGTATGTATGTAAAGCGAAAATGTACTTAAAGTGAAGCACTACTTTTTTGCCACTTATCGATGCATGTACTGTACTGCAATCGTCATATACGTGCATAACTGATGTAAATAACGCATTTGTAACAGGCCCTATAGTCTCCCCGCTTGCGCACAGCTTCGGTACAGGTAGGGAGCTGGTATTCCTGTTCAGGACGTGCTGACAGGCGCATGCGTGAGCTGCTGTTTGCCTATTGGGCGATATGTCCTTTCTCGCAAGTGTACTTAAAGTGAGTGTCCTTAAACCGGGGTATGCCTGTACTAGACTATGGTTTGAAAAGCAGCCAGTCACAAAGAAACTGTTAGCACCAATCTACTGAGAGTCATAGATGAGTTCCCAGGTTGCAGACTGCAGGTCCCGATTGGCACTGAAGTGGTTTTGGTTCTCCAGTGGAGCTTCTATAGCCCAATTAACTAATTTCAAGGTGTTATCTCTCCCCCCAAAAAAATAGTTTGGGAAAAAACAAAGTCTGGCCACTTATGAACATATTCAGTCTATCCATATTCAGTACAGTTCTGCCCAGTATCCAGCAAAGCTGGACACTCATGGAGCAAAGTGGTTCATGAGGGCAATAGAATAACTGCCTAAGTCATGCACACATAAGGGATTACTCTAAAGCCACTATTTTTGGACGAACACCGCCCGATCTTCTGCTTCAGTGGATCCAGAATAAGCACCATAATGAGAACAAAGCAGTGACAAAGCAGCAACCCTTCCCCTCTACTTAATCTATCAACGGCAATTTAATATTTTACGTTTTCATAGTTTTTTGGGTAATTTAAATCTTCCAATTTTATTATAGTGCTCTTCGGAGATTTCTGCTGTCTTTTATTCATTTATTTATCAACTGAGAAATAAGAATGAGAACTGTGTGATTTCTATTGACAATTTGAAAGACAGAACGCTGAATATTTTAAGGGTATTTTACTCTCTTGAAGAAACAACTGCTGTAATAAGAAGACATTGAGACAATATAGAGGATACGAGTCTGTGTAAATATCAATGCAGAGGAAAATGTGTTTTGATGCACTGCACCATTTTGTTCTCCAAGGTGCATCATTCATATGTAACAAGCCTTTTGCTGCAGTTTGTTTCATCTGGCACCAATTTCTAAATAAGGTTTACACCTCTGCTGATCTGCCATATGTTTTTACACAGATTCATGCAGGAAGGTGATACACAGAGAAGCAGAATGTGATACATCTTATTATTATCTGTATGTCATGTAACGCCTCCCTAACTCCTCCTATTAACACTCATCATATCACAAGCTAACTACACGCTGCGCAACATTTGAGCAAAGACCATTATATGTTGTTGCAATGAGAAACACAATAAAATTGTGCTCTTTGTACCATTTTTATATACAAATGCATCCTTCACAAATATTTAGGATATAGTGTTTTCTTTTAAAAGGGTCCATCCTACTCAGTTCCAATGTTAGGTTTCATAGCTATCTATGTCGGAGAGATCGTATCACATCAATTATTAGGTTACAGTTATCTGGGTGGGAGAGGATGAGAGCTTCTATCACTGTTCCAGGAGTAGAGTGAGAAAGGAATGAGCAGATCTTAAGTATGTCACAGAAGAATAAATGCCAGGGTTTTGCAGAAGCTTGAATTAAAGTGATGGGAAGGTTGGACTTTCAGACATTATTCCAGAGCACAAAGACAAGAAAATAGAACGTGCACTGAGAACCAGTAGAATGTAAAATATCTCACGTAGCAACCCCTCATGACTTCTACACGTTTCGCACTGCGTTCTCCTGACAAAGCATGAGGGGTTGCTACGTGAGTTTCTAATGGTAGAGCCATAGACCAGTAGATAGAAGTTTAAAGCACAGCTGATGGAGACTGCGGTCCGGTCCTTCAACACCTACTCCAGCCAGTTCCCGGATCTCCCGGTTCTCGCTCTCACCATTTTTAAACAAGGTGTAAGTTGCATTTTTTGTATTATTGTTATACATTTTCTGTATCATGAAGTCCTGTTGTGGGACTTTATCTCAATACATATTTTACATTCTACCGGTTCTCAGTGCGCTTTCTATTTTCTTGACTTTGTGCTACTTTGTGAGCTCCCTTAGGGGGGCTCATTATACAGGAGATTTTGGAGTACTCCTGCTGACGGCTGCACAGGAATTATAGTATACATCGTACACATGGGACAGCACAAGCTTCCTTACTTTTTTTTCATTCCAGAGCAGTGTGGCTTAGGGTTAGAATACAGTAGGTATTGCCATTACATGTGATGGAGAAGGCAGCAATGGGACTTGGCATATTGGACGTATGAGGAGCTTCATCTTACAATGGTACGAGGAGATACGCAATACAGTACCACTAATGTCTTATTTGCAAATCTATACTTTAAATACAAAACAGTTTTCTTTAAATCTGTGGTAAGGGACATTAAAGAGCTTTGCTCATTTGGTTAACAGGTTTTAGTTCTTCTGAAATAAGGATCAATGATTTTTTTTTTTAAACAGTATTTTATCCAGTGGTGACAGCTATAGCTCAAATACGGTAGGTTAATTGATGTAGCTGGGCAAACTGTATGCAGTGCATCTACCAACATTTCGTTAATGAGCACAATACACATGAGGACAAACAATGGAAATCCATGATTAGGAGATTGCTAAAGAGGTATTAAGAAATGAGAGAGTTGATGGAAAAAAAGTACATTCTGTGTAAGAGGCAGCCCTACATAGGGGGCACAAAAAACACAACTTATCAGTATAATTGGCCATCTTGTAAGATTCAATCACCCTTATAATAAGAGTTTTAACTTCTTAGCTTCCTGCGGAATACTGTATGCTTTTTTTTTTTTTGCAAGGCCTGTGAATGATGGCATTATAATGACCTAACAAATAAAGGACAAAGAAAAGATGGTCTTAAGAATCATAAGGAATCTTATCACAAAAGAGAAACCTTTTTTTTTAAATTTAAACTTTCAAAGATTTGGCTATTGTGGAAAAACTAAAAGTTTAAACAATGATTTAAAATGCTTTTAATTCTAAATAAAAGAAAATATATCAATCACTTACATTTAACTTTCTACACTTTCCACTGCCATTAATTCATTTTTCTCATATGGGGACCCCTCTCCTTAACCTTATTGATGCCAGAAGTCCTGTAGCACCGAGTGCCACTGGACTTTCGGGAATCGCGAACTATGTGATCGCTTTGGTATCCATCACATGTTTGTTACCTCCATCCTCCAGGGGACACAAATGGTAGTGATGGAGGCTCCACTTCCGTTTCAATTGGGCTGGCCACTCCGATGGAGCGGTCAACTCGATCAGCCCACAGCAAACGAGCATTAATACGATGACGTACCTGACTGTACGTCAATATAGCTTTGGTGTGCCAGGGCCTGTGACATACCAGGTACATCCACAGGGCAGCGAAACGGTTACCTGCACCATTTCCTAAACCTTTATACCCTGAATAAATAAAATGACCTCCCTGATCTATAGTGAGGGGCCAGATAAAATTGTCAAATGGCTGAATCATTGCTTTGTATAGAGAGTTGCATTGTTAGTAAGTAATGGTCTTTTTTGTCACTAAGAATATTCTCTACATTGTATCTTGCATGCACAGCAGGACTTATTGTTTAGAACGTTTACGTATCCATCGAAAGGATTATCCGATGCCAGATCACGCATTCCGCTGAACGCATTATCCGACGTTGGAACGGATTACCCGACACTCACTGCCACGGATTAACATTGGATCTGCAATCCGATGGTCCGCTATCCGACGGCGGTTTGCGGGACGGATTCCGGTGGATAACCGCCTGTATATAACTCGCAAGCGTCCACCCATCTGAAATATCGTTTTTGTACACAGCCATGCTATACATCGATGGAAACCTTTCCAGGAAAATTGATGGGGCTTTTGAATTTTCGCTGCGGAGCCGCAGCATTTTCCTTTTATTGCCGCAACTCCGGGCACAGTAAGTCTGGCTACATTTGTATACACTATAGACTTGTACATCTGTATACAATATACACTTGTACATCTGCATACTGTACACTGTACACTTGTAAACGCTGAACACTGCATCAGTCAAGTCGTCAGGTCATGTCAAGTCGGTGCAAGTGTTATTTGTGTTCAAATATTAAATAAATGGCTTCTACATGAAGGCCTCCCCACCCCCATACTCCTCTTTCACAGTACAGTACCACTATTTTATTTTAGAATGTGAGTTTTAGGACGAAGATTTTTTTCCCCTACTTGTGCGTCTATACTACACCTATTTGCATGTATGAAGATGCTGGTGTAGTTGTATGTTTTACAATTAAACTCCAAATGCGTGTGTAAAGGAATGCACAGAGTATTACGTTTTATACGTTTATTTGTATATGTGTGGTAGTGATCATTTTCCCCCAATAATAGTCTGTAATAACATCAGTGCTTATCCTTTATTGATTGAACCTTTACACATTATATACCAGGAGTGGGCAACTCCAGTCCTCAAGGGCCACCAACAAGTCAGGTTTTCAGGAAATCCCTGCTTCAGCACAGGTGGCTCAAGATTGAGCCACCTGTGCTGAAGCAGGGATATCCTGACAATCTGTGAGAAAGAAGAAAGAGGGCAAACCTCCCATAGCATAACAACAGTTTGTTTAATAAAAACAGAAAGAAAGCCATGTAAGTATTGCACCCACGGATTTGCAGGTAAGACTTAGCATTCACACTCTTAGGATAGTGTGACACCCATCTGTATTACAAGGAGTCCCTCTTGCTTGTCCTCCCACTGGTAAGTCACCACTCCACAGAAGCCCTCTGTGCACCACGAGGCACTTCCGGTTCAGCGCTGGGGATTGTGGGTCCGTGAGACAAGCAGCTCTGTGTCAAAGTCCTATGAGTTTCGTGACTGGTCGTCACTTCTTCAAGGATATTCTGATGGGTGTCACGCTTCCCTAAGAGCGTGAATGCTAACTTTTATCTACAAATCCGTGAGTGCAATACTTACTCGGCTTTGTTTTTATTTTTATTAAACAAACCTATGCTATGCACGGTTTGCGCCCTTTCTTCTTTCTCACTAACACATTGGACGCCTCCAATTAGAGTCGCATACAACCCATACAGGTGAAGAAAAAAGCCCCTTCAGGATACCTCTACTGAAAAAGAAGAAACTTCTCCCCCTCCTATTACCAATCCTGGATCAGACACGATCAGTAACCCCCCTATTTCCTATCTCATATTAATCTATATTTTGTACCTTAACTGTGTACAGTGCTCTCACGTAACAAATACAATCGGCATTTATTCTCCAATCATTTATTATCAATTATCATTTCAACTGAAGGCCAACCTGAAGAATTTTTATTTTTTTAATTCCCTAGGCGGCTTGCTGCTGCTGCTGCTGCTGCGGCGGCTCCCGACACCCTGCTGCATCTCCCCCTCCAACTGCAGTGAACATGGCTGCATTTGACGTCGCGTTGCCATGGCAACGTGACGCTATGTGACGTCATGAAGCAACGCAGCGTCATGTTGTCGCGGCAACGCTGCGTCATCTGACGCAGCGCCGCCATGTTCACTGCAGTGGAGGGGGAATTGCAGAAGAAGACCGGAGCATGTCGGAGACGCCGCCGCACCCCGGCGCCACCCGGAGATTGACGGGCTTAACCCGTAGCCCAGAGGTAAGTGCCCAAAACCCGGAGTCTCCGAGTCACACACGGAGAGGTGGCAACGCTGTTTATTATAGTGCACATGATCTTTGCACATAATATATTAACGTATATCACGGTTATGTTTTTGTTATTTATTTAATTATTACACCGTCTTAACTTTTTTGGTGCACTTTTTTTTCACTTGTATCCTGAAAGCCTAACCAATTGGTGGCCCTTGAGGACTGTAGTTGCCCACCCCTGTTAAATACTATGTCCTTAGTTGTACATCTCTCTGACATCACCAGAAAGCGCCCGCTGTGCATTATCCTTAGGCTACGCTTATAGTGCCGGCGATGCAATGTCGCAGCAAAACAAATGTATTGCCGCCGTCGCATGCGCTTATAGTAGGAGCGACGGCTTGGTCGCGATCACTGGAAGTCCAGTCAGTTTGATTTTTCCAGCGACCGCAGCCTGACGTCACCGTCGCCGTTGCGTCACTGTCGTCAGCACTATAAGCGCAGCCTTATGCACCTAGCTGTAGGACTTTGCCCTCTGCACCGTATTTAATGAGGATATGCGCACTACAACTGTAAATAGCAGGAAGCGCTACTCATGTACTAAGTGCTTCATAAATTATGTGCTTGCGCTACCTGTCTTTAATATTTATGAAACTCTTAGCACCATTACTGTGCTACTTAACGTTGAAGAAAGGCGGCCCCCATTATTTCCATGCCCCAGCTTGCAGGATTTCTACCTTGCACTGTGTATGCACAACACCCCGAAGCTGATACATTTCATGTACATTAGAGCAGGGGGGCGCAAACTTTTTTCCCTGCGCCCCCCTGCCGGCTGTCCCCTCACTCCCGCGCCCCCCCCAACCCCAACTTACCCTCGCACCGGCGTAATGACGTCACGTTGCCATAGCAACGTGACGTCACATGACATCGCAGCGTCATTTTGACGCCGCGTTGCCATGGCGACGCCGGGAGGAAGCCGCCGGAGCCACGGGTAAGTATGGTTTACAGAGGCCCTGCAGCTCCCCCGGCACTTAATTTAAGTGCCTTCGGGAAGCGCGCGGGGCCTCTGTAAACCCCGCGCCCCCCGTCGGCAGTCTCGCGCCCCCCCTGGGGGTCGCGCCCCACAGATTGCGCACCGCTGCATTAGAGGATGAAATGTATGTTATGAGCCAGTAAAAATGGAGGATTCCCATTGCATTATAATAATGTGTCGGTTTTGCTTGTATTGAGTATGTTGGGAGACACTGCAGCTTGGTGCCCAAGCCCTCTGCATTTGTAGTGGGAATAAGTACATCCAAAATAATGAGTGGCCATTATTCAAACTGCTAATTATTTCTGGTGCTAGTGCTAGTGATACTATTCTGTGGAGTATTAACAAATCTATGTAAGTACCAGCACTCACTGTCTAATAGCCTCAGTGGCTCTGCTCCTTCAGCTGCTCGTGTGGAGTGTGCTGCAGCACTCCACACGAGCAGCTGAAGGAGCAGAGCCACTGAGGCTATTAGACAGTGAGTGCTGGTACTTACGTAGATTTGTTAGTACTATACAGGGGAATGAGGGTCCCCTTTTGTTCCGTGCACCCTGCAATTGCATATATTTAACACCATCAGAGTGCTGTCTATCGTCCCCTTTTACCCTAATATTCTGTGGAGTATGTACATGTATATTTTTCTGTTCATTGAAGTTAGAAATCATTTGGCACGTGGTTCTCTTAGCGTTAACGTATACGGGCACTTTGCATTTATTTCCCCCTGATTAGTGAGGAATCTGCAGAGCGTGAAGGGATGAAGGAGAAGTGGCATGTCGCTCATACTATCATATAATGTAATCATACTGCATGTGGGTTTTTCCATTTTCTTCATTTAATCTGCTTGGTATGAGGTGATGTATCATTTAAATAACAAATTTGTAACATCTAACATGGCGTCAACAAGAAAACACATTGTGGTTCCTCGGGATGCAGTTTTTGGAGATACATTCATAGGCTCCCCTGTCTTTTACTTGCCAATTCAATTCAACTGTCTCATACAGGCACCTTCAGTTAAACGGCATGCATTAAATCCCTTGCTATCTGGATCTCCTAATGTCTTCCGGTTAATTTCTTTGGACGTTTATATGTGTCTGGATGGGATTGTTTTCATTGTGTTAAGTCTGCTGTTTAAACTAAAGCACAAGAGGCTTGTTTGGTCCATCCCAAGAGACTCCTCGTGCATTCTGCCAGGAGAAAAAAAAAATGTGTAAGAATAAAAACAGATCAATGGTAACCAATGTCCTGGGTGTTTTGCGCCAGCCCAAAGCTGGAGATCAAATTCCCCACATTACAGCCGCCATAGATCAGCTCAGGGAAACACGATGTGTTAGGGTGCTTTGGTATAGTCTTTAGCTAAATTGTTTTTTTTTCTATGTCCTACTTGGACTCGACCATCCACTTTTTGGAGGGCAACATAAAGCAATGCTATCCAGATCTCTGTTACCAGATCAGGGTTTTTACAATGCTTTGGGGCATTCGGGTTTTTTGCGGGGGATTCACAAAATGCACAGAAACATTGCAATAAGAACCTATATTTAGTGATTAGGAAATTATTAGGAATGGGGCTGGAATATTGAGTAAGTGGGGCTCTACGCCTCTTCTGCCACATTTAAAGCTGGATTACTTATTGTACTTTACAGTACTTATCATTTTTCTTTGTTTAGGGTTCCAGCCCCTTGATTCCCTACAGACATACCACTGCACTAAAGTACCAACGCTATAACCGATTGTGAGCGCCCATTCGTGTACACTTGCTATCGTACTTGACTGAATACAGACTCTAACAGTACACATCATTGTTGGGGCTATTTATCATTGTGCCAGAGGAGGCTCAGGTGTTCAAATAACTGAATTTGGGGTATTTTGTGTTTTGCATCTATTCATTTGACATTTTCATCCAAAAAGGGAGTGCAGTACATTAGCAGCAGCACTCTGAGTAGTTCATATGTGCTGATGATCATGATAATAGTGGATAACCCTTAATTCTGCATAAGAAATAATAGTAGATCTAATAAATCCCAATATATCACACAAGAGAGAACAATGAAGCCTGCTAAATCTGTATACCGGAATTACCTTTTCATCTGGTATATTTTACCAAGCAATAACGTCATCTTTTTATGTTTCTTAGGAGCAATTTTTTATATATATCTACAACAGACATATCCCACTAATAAATATATTCATGTATTTCACTAAATGCCATGTTCAGTCTATTGCCTAAATAATATTTGGTTATTTATCTTGCTTATTATTTTTCTGGTGTTCGTGTAAACCACTAACACCAAATCATTTGAACAACAAACACAATGGAAACATAGGAACCTTTAATACTGTAAGTATTGCAGACAACTTTAAGAAATGTATTTAATACAGTATTTGTGATCCTCTTACAAGATCATTTATGAGAGCAGTTAGATGGCCAAATGTATTTTATAATCGTGTTTGTTTCTATGTAATAGAGCTGATGTACAATTCAGTGTACACAGTCAAATAATAGGTACATAGAATCCCTGGATTAAATATCTTACATTCTAGTTTGTATTACTCAAAGCAAAAGCAATCACCTAATAAACCCTTCCACAAGTGATTCCACAATCCATCTCATTTTGTAGTGAAACTTCTTTGCTGGCACCTACAGGGTTTTCATGGGAAAAATCCTTGCATTGTAACGAAAAACCATAACACGAGTGACCTCACGGTAGCAATAGGTGCGCATCGTCGCGTGTGGCTGTCTGGCTCACGCACAAAAACACTGTTCGGCTATCGGCGCGCATGCGCATAGGCCTCCTGCACTCGGCACCCACGGCGCACCCGCAGTGGGATATGGAGACCACCCACACACCAACCCACACACACACACACACACACACACACACTGACGGACACACACACTGACACTTGCACACAGACACACACAGACTGACACACACACACACAGACTGACGGACACACACTGACACACACACACTGACACACACACTGACGGACACACACACCGACACACACATACACACACTGACACACGCACACACTGACACACACACACTGACTGACACACTGACACACACAAGGAATTCACAGTTATGAATATAGAAGTGCAAATAGCTAAAACACGCGTTCTAAGTCAAACTTCTTTGCGTTTTGGCACTGAAATTGTGTTTTGATGTTCAATTAAAAACATCACCACCACAAATACAATTTCTATGACAAAAAAGTGACAAAAGACAAATGTTTCACTTAAAATTCCAGTGCTCGGCACACACACCATTTTTTTTACCCCATCAGTGATCACAGACCTTATATTGTGTCTTAAACCATAATCGCAATCTGGTGGTCTTTCCAAGGTCACAAAGGGGCATTTGGGAGCCTCCCCTCCTCCCCCCCCCTCCCTCCCCATCAAAGACTGGAGACAACAAACCTCAAGAATCTCCTTTCCTTTCTGAAATGTGATGCAGGCTGCTTCTGTATAGGATGGTTGGTTAAACGTGACCTGCCAAATGTTACCCTCAGGTTATAAATCAAATCTACCGTATGCAGTGGCTATAGCTAAAGGTTTTCCTATTATTCATTGCTGCCTTCAGTATCCTTTAAAAGGCTTATGTTAACACTACTTAGAATGATTCCCTTGCTGCGACTCGTTCCCTCTCTGTACACCAGTCTTATGTACTGCAGAATGGCTAAGCAAAATGTGACGTTAGCTCTGAGTCCTGCATGTACTGACGACAAGTGATTGTGTTCAGTGAGCCGCACGGTGCAGTGCACTGCACCACAAAGACAATGTCAGCACTTTCTGCTGTATATAGCTTATGATGCAGAGATTATTTAACACACACACACACTTCTGCACTGATACCCGCAGGCTGACACGCAGTCACTTGCATGCACGATGTCACACAAGAGGACATATACATTCTACACATTTATGGTAAATGAAATAAAAATCTGAGCAGGGAAAAAAAGGTTTACCTAACAAATCCTTATATGTTAATTGTATTAGCAAGTATCAAACCTGTGCATTTGTAGTGTTCATGTGACATGCAAGTGCAGTCACATTAGGTAAGCTATCAACCCCTTAAATGTGCCATCTCCAGCATTAGAGCAGTCTTGATGCACTGCAGTGTTTGCATTGCAGCGAATATGCCTGAGACTGCAGTGGATCACTGGATGAAAATAAGCTTATAAAAAGATAGAGAACAAGAAGATGAAAATGAAATGCTGCTTATTTTTTTCCTCACGGGAAAATGTCCAGCACTTATTATGCCTGTGCCTGGAAAGACTGTGCACCCATACAGATGTGCAGTATATATTCACCTTATACTGCTGCAAGGGAAGGAGCCGTGTGGTGATATTAGCTGCTGTAAATACAGAACCTGGTGTGGAACCGGTGCCCAGTCTGTATAAAATGCGCATGAGGTCATAAGAACCACATTGTAATCTCTTGGGGAAGGACACTTTGTGCGTTTTGTATTATACTACACACAGAACAGTAAATACAGGCAGCACTGTACACAAATAAATGATTATTGTTATTATTACAGCAGTGTGGGCTGGGCACAGTTACATCTGAAGTGCCACCTGAGGTTCCTTTCAGCTGATCATTAGCTCAGGGTTTCCGCGATGTTAAGATAGACAGACGTGTTCATTTGATTTAGTTACTGGGAGCTTAGCACGGTCATTGCGTAGTGAAGCAGTGTTAAATGGGTCGAAATGTGCAGAAGTTATGGAACAACGAGGAAAGATTTATTGAGGCAAAAAGAATGAAGTTAGAAAAATGTAGTACTGATGAGGGGTACTGTACATAGTCACTAAATTCACATCTTTTACCCAGTACCCATTTGCTCTCTGTATCTGCTTATGTTCCTAAGTATAGTAACATGTACTGTATACAGCATTGACTGTTTTTCTTTCTTTCAGTTTGCGCCTTGACGCAGTGCAAGAAGACCCTTCCACCTTCTGGGGTCAAATCTTTGTGGCTTGTTGTTTCAGTTTCTTACAATTGGACATCACCTCATTACACTTCAGACCTCCTGGGTTTAGCTGATCCGCAAAAAAATCAAAACAGCTGCAGGTGTAGATGCAAACTTTGATGCATCCACTGTAATGTTTTGCATGAAGCAACTCTTCCTCTAACTCAGGGGTGCTGAACTTCAGTCCTCAAGCCCTCCCAACAGGCCAGGTTTTCAGGATATCCCAGCTTCAGCACAGGTGGCTCAATCAGAGGCTCAGACGAAGCCTGAGCCTCTGATTGAGTCCCTGTGCTGAAGCTGGGATATCCTAAAAACCTGACCTGTGTGTGGAGGGGTGGGGGAGGAGGGCTAGAGGACTGGAGCTGAGCACCCCTGCTCTTACTGATTATTGGAATAGGTACTTCCAAAATCACACACTGGCACAAATAGAGCAACGCTGATCATAACACAATGCAAAAGAACACAACAAGAAAATGATACTCTTATCACCAATATAAGGGCATAATATCTATTTGCTTTTCTTTATACATATCCCTGTACCCTTAGGGTGCAATGTTACTGACACTTCACATTACTGAGCACTCCAGCTCATGTACATGACTCTAAGGAAGACACTCTGGATCTTATTCTGCATCCATTTTAAGAAGATATCTCCAGTATTGGGAGGGAAGCACTGCTGTCGTGCACAGTAGTTATGCAGAAAAGAAAGAGCGCACCGAGGTCACGTAAATAAAAACAATATCCAAATGTCCTATACTGTATTAAAATCTAGGTTTAATCGAACAAAAAGCGGGAGTCCCACTCGCAGAATGGCGTCTATGAGAGGTCTACGTCACTGCCTCAGCAACCCCAACTCAAACTTGAAGATAACAAAAGCTTAAAGAAGACAAAGCAGCTACTTATGATTGGGAAGAAGCAAATCATTGCACTCAAACAAGACGATGGATCAACAATAGAAGACCGCGTGCTTATCATACAGTAAAGACAGTTGAAGAATTCTGCATGAAATTGTACGAGAACAAACAAAGAACATAATGCAGCAGAGGACAAGCGAGAAAAAACCACCATGCATCCTTCCAGAAGAAGTGGCAAAAGCAATCAAATCCATTAAGAATGGGAAGGCTCCTGGGGAAAATGGAATTACAACTGAATTCTTGAAAGAAGCTGGAGAAGTAGAGAGAATTAGGAAAACTCTTTACATGCAGCTTGAAGAAGAGGACAATTCCAGATCATTAGAACATTGCCACATTTATCTTCAACCACAAGAAAAGAGACACAGGAGACCTCAAGAACTACAGACCGATCCGTCTACTTCCAATCACTTACAAGATTTTTAAGAAGATTCTCACTTATCAGCCGCAACAGACCCTGGACTTTGCCCAGCCTAGAGAACAAGCAGGATTTTGCGGTGGATACAACACAATGGACAACATCCAAGACTTACAAGAAGTGATTTCCTGAAGTAATGAATACAATCTACCACTCGGTTTAAGAAACATAGATTCTGAAAAAAGCTTTTGATTCTGTCTACACTGTCACCGGTCCTAGATGCATTAAGAAGACAAAGTATTAAAGAAGTGTACATTGATATTATAAAGAACATTTATGAGAAAGCCACATCAACCATTAGTTTACATGAAGATAAAAGCAAGATATGGATCAGCAAGAAGGTGCAACAGGGAGACACCATGTCACCAACGCTTTTCACATCAACACTTGAGGAATTTGTTCAGACATTGGATTGGGAAGAAAAAGGAATCCAAATCAACGGTAAATACTTGAATCACCTATGATTTGCAGATTACATTATTATTTTTGCCACAAGTGCAGAAGAGATCCAGCAACAAATTGGAGAACTCACCGAAGCAAGTAAGAAAGTGGGCACCATATGAATCTCAGCAAGACCAAAGTGATCTTCCACAAATGTTTTAGGTCTGCAAAGGTCAAAATAAATGGAATACTAAAAGAAGTCGAAGACTATATCTACCTTGGCCAGAAAGTATCAATGGATGGGAACCTTTTAAATTAAATCAATAGGAGAATGATGATGGGATGCAGCAAATTTGGAAGAAACAAGACCATATTTCAAAGGAATCTTCCACTGTGCCTCAAGAAGAAAGTTTTTGATCAGTATATTCTGTCTGTGCTTATGTTTGGATGTGAAACTTGGGTACTAAATGTGAAGATAATTCAGAAGTTTCAGACAACGCACAGACGTATGGAGAGATGCATGCTGGGTATTACCCCAAAAGACAGGGAAAAGAATGAATGGGTTCGAAGCCAAACAAAAGTCTGTGACATCATCACGAGGGTGACGAAATTAAAAAGGCAGGGTGTCGGACATATCACAAGAAGAAATGACCATCGTTGGACAAAGACGGTCCTTGACTGGATTCCAAGAGAGATTAAGAGACTAAGATGATGACCAAAAGTAAGATGGGAGGGTGAAATAAGATAATTTGTCGGAGCAACGTGGAAATGAGAGGCTTGCAAACGCAGCACCTGGAAGATCATTGGGCAGGCACTCCAGGATTTGTTGAAAAAGTTAAAAATATTTATTACAATATGTCAACGTTTCAGCTCTCCAAGGAGCCTTTCTACTCGGAGAGCCGAAACATTGACATATTGTAATAAATATTTTACAATAAGTCCTGGAGTGCTTGCTACTATCTTCCTTTATCCCTAATCCTTTTGCAGTTAATGCACCTAGGCAGTATTCCAGTCTCAGTGGAGCGCCACTATAACCAATTATGTATGAAGTATGAATATACTGCTTCTCATCTCTTCTCCTTTTTCTATGTTTTGGCCTTATATAAGCATATCATTATATCTCTTTCATACACAGTTATTTTTGTATTGGTTTTTATTATTATCAATGTTTTGTATCTTTGTACACTTGACCCATCTATCAGATTGGAATAATTGGTGTATATATAGGTGGCACTGTGTGCTCATTTGCATGTCATTGCATGTCATTTCCCAGAATCGCTTGCTGCAGTGGAAGCAATGTGTGCTGAGTGGTAATGGTGAAAGACAGGGTTGCAGACCTGTCTAAGACATATGCTATATGCTTTACTGGGTTTTTGTCACTTTTTTTTACCCACTATAACTTAACTAACTGTATATATATACATACATATATATATATATATATATATATATATATATATATATATATATATATATATATATATATATACAGTTAGTAAAGTTAAGTTATATACAGGGTGCGCACTGCCCTGAGGAAGGTCCCACTCTGAGGACCGAAACGTTGGCTGCCCTGTGTTGTTAATACACTTTATTTACTTCATTATATTGCGGTGTGCTGTCTCTTTGTTACCTGGATTTCCCTGGTTACCCTGAACATGTTTCTATATGGGACGAGCATCTGCCTTCATTTGAGAAACCGTGAGTGCAAACTATTTTTTTCATTGACAATATATATATATATATATATATATATATATATATATATATATATATATATATATATATATATCTACATATATTGTTGCGTCTCTACAATCATCATGAAGCATGTGATGTGTGAAATGCGTTTTGAGACGTTTCCGGTTTGAGTTCGGGTTGCTGTGGCAGTGACGCAGACGTCTCATAGACGCCATCGTGCACGTGGGACTCCCGTTTTTTGTTCGATTGAGCCTACATTTAAATAGGTTAGGATATTATTTTTACTTATTATCGAAAACTGACTATGGTGTGCTCTGTCTGTTCTTTTATGCTGTTCTAGTTGGAGATTGGAGTTGTTGGGGACTTGTATCATCCCATACAAAAAACTTTCTCGCCTGGATTTACAGAGCATTCTGCACAGTGGACTTAGTTTTTTTTTGCTACTACTCATATACAGTTGTTAAGCAAGTTATTCAAGTACAAGGGAAGTTAAAAGAAAATAATCAGTGCCAATTCAGTTAAAAAGATGCGTTAACACTTTGTATTGGCATTAAAGCTTGAGGCGCCTGTCGATATGTATTAAGCTTGGATAGGCCGTGGGTAAATCGGTTCCGCAGAAAACTTGCTAGAGTGAGCGTTCCTATATTGTGCGGGAATCTGTGATATTTTACACATCAAAGTCCTTATAACCACTACACTAGCTCTGAAAGACATTGAAAGGGGCAGTCCCACTCAGCACACTCAACTACAATTTTGCAAGCAACATAACAATATAGTTATCTTCCTTCAGCAAATTGAATAGTCTTTAAAGCAAAAAATATTTCCCTTTTCGCATTCTTTCGAAAATGTTAAATTGCATTTGTTTGAGTTTCGGTGGGAAATCGGAATGCATGTCAGGCGGGTTCTGCGTCCAGCACTGGTCAGCCTCCCAGTACTCCTACTACCAAACAGGCAAGCAGGAGAAAAGGAAGGTATAGTATGTTGCCTATGTAAGAGAGGTAGTTGCTGCTCAATACATTAGAGACATCTTGGGTTGCCAGGTGTCCGGTATTTTGCCTATCTGTCCAGTAAAAAATTAGAGGTAATACCGGATGTGTATACATGTATACATGTATGTGTCCGATATTTTCCCTCTCTGGACGTGCGGGCAGCGCGAGTAGGGTGGCCGGGTGCAGGGGCTCTTACCTCTGATTCAGAAGCAGGCTGCAGCGTCGGGTAACCAGGGCAACAGGCGGCTTCAACCCCCCCTCTCTCAGCCAAGGAGAAGACTAACCAATAGGAGGGCTCAACGTCATTTAGGAGCATGCACAGCTCCCCCATTTGCATGCTGGGAAATTAGTTTCCTTCCAGCTTTGCGCATGGGAGAGGAGAGAAGAGCTCCACTGAGTCCCTCCCTGTCTGCCAGGAGGACCTCCACAGGTAGGGGGAGAGGATGAGGAAGGAGAATGAGGAGGTGGTGAAGAAGGAGGATAAGGTGATGCTGAGGAAGGAGGGGGTGAGGAAGGAGGGGGTGGGGTGAAGACAGAGGAGGGGGGTGAAAGGATGAGGGGGGTTGCAACAATCTTGGAAGTAGTGGAGAGGAGCATTAAGATCAGTATAGCTCGCCATGTATGACTGCAGGTATGTTATTTATAAATTATCTGATCGTTATGTCTTTTTTCCCTAAATTTCACTCCGTGTATGCACCAATTTGCATGATTTCATAT